>NC_073411.1:12996276-13101276 GCF_028641065.1 Leucoraja erinaceus | reverse complement strand
AAAGCATAGATTATTCAGCGTGGAAACTGGCCCTTCGGCCCAACTTGCTCACACTGACCAACATGCCCCATATTTACTATTCTCACCTGTCTTCATTTGGTCCCTATATACCTCGAAACCTCCCTTTAGAGAGGAACCTATCCAGGTTCCTGTCTAAATCTGCCAGAGATGACAGGTGCTTTCTGTACAGAGTTTGTACGTTCTCCTTCTCTCTTCATAGCTATCTGAAGAAGGGTCCCACCCCGAAACGTCACCCGTTCCTTCTCCCCAGAGATGCTGCCTAACCTGCTGAGTTACTCCAGCATGTTGTGTCTAGCTTTGTGTTGACTTCGAATCAGTCTCAGCCTTTCCAAGTGAATGTAGATTCTGTCCTACCCACTAGGGACAATTTACAGAAGCCAATTAACCTACAACATTGGTTCCCAATAATTTTTTCCATTAATTTCCCTCGTATTATTGTACAGCTGATAATTTTTGGTTAGATAGATCCAGATGGGCTAAGAGTTTCCTTTGTTGGATGCATATCGTTGTGTCCTTGGGCAAGACACTTCACCCCACCTTTGCCTGTAATGGAATGTATTACGGCGGCAACACTGCGACGCCCTTGTCTCCCTTTCAAGGGAGATTAAAAATGCATTTCGTTGTCTCTGTACTGTACACTGCAATGACTAAATTCGGATTTCAATTTCATTTCATTTCATTTTCATTTCATTTTCATTTCATTTATCCCTGGTGCTCTATTCGGATAAGGTTAATGACATTAGTCACCATCGCCTTTTCTTTCCGATGTTCGCTCACACCGCCCTCTTTGACCATGCTTTTCCTGTTGAATGTTGCCCGCTGACCAGGGAGCTCACGTTACCATCAATGCCCGAGCTGATGAGGATGTGGAGCTAGACGAGATCATGGGGAAGGTTGCCAAAGCCTCCGGTGCCAACTACAACTTCCACAAGGAGAGCTCCCGCTACCAAGATACCACCCCGCAGGGTCCTGTGGTGAGTCACCCATCAGCCTCTTGAAGCACTCTACACAACCCTACCTACAGCCCAACCTCAGCATCGATCTGCTGTGGACTTTGTTCTGGTTGCATTACGTGCTTTGCTTTGCACTATTATCATCTGGTTACTGAGTATTACTGATAATATTGAATTATTGATTATTATATATTTGTTGTTGCATTAATGGACCTGCAGCAAGTAAGAATTTCACTGGTCCGTTCCTGGTGCATATGACAATAAGCAAGTTTGGTATTCCGAAAAACGCAAGGAGTCATGGGATTTGTCAAAGGTCACTCGTGATAAACATTCTCGGCAGCTGTGCTGCTGCATGGATACAGACCAGCGTTTTATCCGTAGTCAGGATCGAACCCAGGTCTCCAGTGCTGCGAGCGCTGTTGAATTGCTACTGGACCGTCCCCATCCCCTCCCGAGTGTCCCAACTCTGTCCAGGGGCGGTTGGAGATGTCCAGGGTGACCTTGGACTACGGGACACCAGCCCGGAGCAATGGAGTTAGCGCTTCTTCTCTACCTTGGCTTTAAGCCTGGGCCGCCACTTATATTCTAAACTAAATAACATGGTGGGATTATGTGAATGGTGATCATGTGGTTTGGGATTGTGTCAGTGTAGTGATGGGACGGCAGGGGATTTTCAATCCTAATTGCCTTGTCCCACGGTGCGAGTTCATTCCAAGAGCTCTCCCGAGTTTAAAAAAAAATCAAACTCGTGGTAAGCACGGAGAATGAAAGTAGCGGGTACGTCGGAGCTCGAGGTCGTCTCATAGCCCTAACGGCAGGTACTCGGGAAGACTCGCTAACGGCAGGTATTCGGGAAGACTCGCTAACGGCAGGTAAGCACGGGAAAACTCGTGAAGATTTTTCAACATGATGAAAAATGTCCACGAGAGCCCTGAGTACCGACGAGCGGCCATTACCGTAAATCTCCGAGTTCGAATCGGGGCAAACTCAGGAGAACTCTTGGAATGAACTTGTACCGTGGGACAGGGGTTTAAGTGTTTTGTTGGTTCTGAGCAGAGACCAAGACGGCACACTGGCCCAGACAATTGCTGCGCAGACTCGGTGGGCCAAAGGGTCTGTTTCCATGCTGTGTGTCTAAGAAAAAAAAACGAAAGTACGTCACTTTCTGTAGGTGGTCCTCAGCGTGTATATGAATGGGTGGAGAAGCTGCATGGTCAGCTGCTTGACCCACCTTCATGGCTGGTGAGTATTGTATAGCACGAGTGGGCCTTACAATGGGGAACCTGTCCCATATGCAGCGTACTTCCTCAGGCAATGTTACCAGTAGCAACGGAAAGCTGCGTGCATTCTGGGTGTCTGTTGTGAGGCAACGTGCCCATGCAGTGTGACCACAGAGCATCGTTGCACCTTCTCTACTCTGCTCTGACAGATCGAGTTTCACGGCCAAACTCTATCCCTTCCCAACCCAGGACACGTGCTACTCATCTTGCTGTCATTCGAATGCCACAATCTTCAGGCAGCACTAATTTCCTTCTCTCTCCACTCAGGGGTCAGTTTATAAGAAGACAAACGCAATGACAGAAATCCGAAACGTGAACAAGGAGGGTTTCTGGGCACAAACGGAGGTGAGGCTTTAGTGAGTAAGTAAGTTTATTGGCCAAGTATTCAAATACAAGGAATTTGCCTTGGTGCTCCGCCCACAAGTAACAACATGACATACAGTGACTGTTACGGCAGTGGAATACTTTTGAAGGATACATTCAGCCTGTTGAGTTGTGATCAGCGATTGTAGCTTACATCAGCCATCCACCTGTCCAAATGACTAAACCCAGAGGTTGCCAATTGAAGTCCCACTGCGCCAATTTGAGAATCGAGTGTCCACGGTGAGACCCCATGGAGATAAAGCTGACTGCAAAACATTCCTTTGGTTATAGGATCCCAGAGTTGACTCTGGATGTGTTTCAAGGAAAGTACCTACTTGGTCTTAGCCTGTTTCAGCCCAGACCTACCCTTTGCAAGTGAGTCAGCGAGCACAAAATCACAGCAACGCTGAAGTAATGATTGGCTCAGCACGGAGGAATGAGCAGTAAATGACAGCCTCGCTAGAAATGCTGACAAGCACTAAAACATTGATCAACGTTGCCCATGATCTGAGACAGCGGTGTTGAGCCACCTGCGCTGTCTGCCCAGGAGCAGGTGTACAGTCGTAGGTAATAGGAGCAGAATTAGGCCATTCGGCCCATCAAGTCTACTCCGCCCTTAAGTCATGGCTGATCATTCACTACCTCCCAACCCCATTCCCCTGCCTTCTGCTCAGCTCAGAGCTTTGTCAGCGCCCTTTATGGCCCACTATTTGTATACCATGGGTTTGCAAAGAAAGAATTTCACAGTGACTTGTCGCATGTGACAAAGTATTCATTCATTCTCCCCGTAACCCCTGACGCCCGTACATAGTGTGTGCTATGTGGGGAGAAGATCCCAACTCTCTACCCCCTAGACTAGCTCGGACTCTCTCCTTGTGGAGTGCCATATCATCAATCCATGACTCCCCCCCCCACATTCCTTGTGTGCTGCTGTATCACCAGTCCTGCCCAATCTCATGTCCAAAGGTGATCGGAGCAGATTTAGGCCATTTGGCCCATCAAGCCTACTCCACCATTCAATTATGGCTGATCTATCTCTCCCTCCTAACCCCATTCTCCTGCCTTCTCCCCATAACCCCTGATACCTGTACTAATCAATAATCTATCTATCTCTGCCTTAAATATATCCATTGACGACCTCCACAGCCTTCTGTGGCAAAGAATTCCACAGATTCACTGCCCTCTGATTAAATAATCTGCTCACCTCCTTCCTAAAGGAACGTCCTTTAATTCTGAGGCTATGAACTTGGTCCTAGACTCACCCATTATTGGAAACATCCTCCCCACATCCACTCTATCCAGGCCTTTCACTATTCGGTAAGTTTCAACGAGGTCCCCCCCTCATCCTTGTGAACTCCAACGAGTACAGGCCCAGTGCCGTCATGTGCTCATTATGTGGTAACCCACTCATTCCTGGGATCATTCCCGTATTCTCCCCCCACATTCCTTGTGTGTTGCTGTATCCCCAGTTCTCCGCAGTCTCTCCCCACATGCCGTGAGCTAGCGACTGCTGCTTCCTGGCCCCACAGTGTTGGGTCCTGCAGGATTATCGTCGAAACTTGGGGGGGCGTGTTTCTGAATTTCCACGCCACATTCCCACACTGACGGTGAGTCCCTTTCCCATCAGAAAGATGAGGCAAAGCGAAGGGAAGAAGACAAGAAGAGGCGGGCACAAGAACATGAAGGCTTGGAGCAGGAGCGGAAGGCGAGAGAGCGGCAAGAATCTGACTCGAGGGAGCAGCATTATAGAGATAAGTCAAGTCAGATTGACCAGCAGAAGTGAGTGTTGTTTCTCTGTGTCCGTTCTTTCTCCGAATGGTGCTGTGTTTGAGTACAGACCGGGTCAGGGACTGCAGGATATGTTATTTAGTGAAGAGATACAGTGCGGAAACAGGCCCTTCGCCCCAACATGTCTGCAAGGACCAGCGATACCCGCACATTAACACTATCCTACACACACTAGGGGCAATTTACATTTATACCAAGCCAATTAACCGACAAACCTGTATGTCTTTGGAGTGTGGGATGAAACCCGAAGATCTTGGAGAAAACCCCCGTGGTCACGGGGAGAACGTATAAACTCCGTACAGACAGCACCCGTAGTTGGGATCGAACCCAGGTCTCTGGCCCTGCAAGCGCTGTAAGGCAGCAACTCAACTGCTGCGCCACCCTGCTTAATCTAGCTACTCAATCTTGCCTGCACTTGGCCATGTTCCACCAAATCTTTCCTAACCATGTACCTTTCCAACCTGTCCCGCTAAACTACTCCAGCATTTTGTGTCTACAGTGTAAACAGCATCTACAGTTCCTTCCTACATTATGTGGAATTGGTTTGAACTCCCTCAAGTTAGATGACCTGATTGTAGTTTCATGCAACATAAACTTTGGGCCGCTGCTTCAAGTTGATACTCCTGCTTAGTGTCTCAGTGTTGTGCTGTTGGTGTTTTAACGAGTTGCAAATATTACAATAATTGTACTTACCGTGGCTTTCCTGCCGTAATGCAGGAAAAATGTTCCCAATGTTGGGGGAGTCCCGAACCAGGAGCCACTGTCTAATAATAAAGGGGAGGCCATTTAAAACTGACAATGGAAAAAAACTTTTTCTCCCAGAGAGTTGTGAATTTGTGGAATTCTCTGCCACAGGAGGCAGTGGAGGCCAATTCACTGGATGAATTTAAAAGAGAGTTAGATAGAGCTCTAGGGGCTAGTGGAAACAAGCGATATGGGGAGAAGGTAGGCACGGGTTACTCATTGTGGATGATCAGCCATGATCACAATGAATGGCGGTGCTGGCTCGAAGGGCCAAATAAGCAAGTAAGTAAGTTTATTGGCCAAGTATTCACATACAAGGAATTTACTTTGGTGCTCCGCCCGCAAGTAACAACATGACTTGCAGTGACAGTTACGAATGACTCAGAAAACATTAAACATTAATAATAATAAAACGTTCATGATAAAACACCATTAATCAAGCATGTGAACCAACAAAATACCAATAAATGGCCTCCTGCACCTATTTTCCATGTTTCTATGTAATGTTAACCATGTCTGAGCAGCTTCATGGGTCTGGGTACAACTTGCTTGCATTGGGTGTTGTTGGATTTAATATGGATTATGGAACACCTCAGTAATGATTCATAAAAAGAGTCTGCCCGCAACAGACTACATTTTCGAAACTCGTTGACCGGCAGGTTTTCTTTAAATTCACTCCATTTTTATCCATCTGTCGTAGGCAGTTCCAGAAGAAACAAGACTCTGTAAGCAGGGAGAATGAGAAACAGCGTTGGGTGAGAACTCATCTGTGTAACTGTAAACGTTGATGCCCCTCTCTGTAGCTCATGAGTGCTGACCGTCAGACTGACTTGAAACAGCAAGTCCATGTAGTACATTGCTAGGGTACAAAATATAAGCTTTGTTTTGCATTCAAATTTCCGCCCGACTCATCACCCACCAAATCCTGGCATCACATCACTCCAGTCCTCAAACAACTTCACTGGCTTCCCATCTCCCACCGGATCATCTACAAAATCCTGGTCCTCACCTACAAAGCCCTCCACCATCTGGCCCCCCCATATCTCACTGACCTCCTCTCCCCCTACCAACCCTCACGGTCCCTCAGATCCACATCAGCCGGTCTCCTCTCCATCCACACCTCCGCAGTTTTGGGGACAGAGCCTTCTCCAGGGCAGCTCCCAGGCTCTGGAACTCCCTCCCCCAACTGATCTGCAATTCCGTGTCCCTCACCATCTTCCAGTCCCACCTCAAGACCCATCTCTTCACCTCTACCTATCCTTAGCCCCACATCCCCCTCCCTTTTCATCTGTGCATTAATTGCCTCATATTGTGTTGTGTATTGAATTCTGTCTTTACTTTGTGTACTAGTCATGTCTCTACTATTTATTTCATTCCCCTTACATGTTTTTCCTCTACCTGCTAAATTTTTGTAAGGTGTCTTTGAGACTCTTGAAAGGCGCCCATAAATAAAATGTATTATTATTATTATTATTATCCATGTTCCTGTCGAACTGTTTTTTAAACGTTGGGATTGTCCCAGCCTTAACTACCTCCTCTGGCAGCTTGTCGGTAGTTTTCTTCATGGAGTCCCGAATATTGCGCTGCCGCTAACTGGGTTGTGAATGGGTTGTTTTGCAGAATGAACAAGAGCAGGAATATCAAGCAGAGATGCGCAAGGGGTTCAAGAGAAGCCAGTCTATTGAGAAGGCATCGGTATGCTGACCATTAGCATGTATCTGCATGGGCTACAGTCCTGTCCTTCATTCAAAGAGGATGTGGGGGTACTTAATACACAGGGAGCAACTGCCATTTCTTTCCCTCCCTCTCCATCCCTCCCCCTTCCTAGTTCCCCGACCAGTCTGACTGTCCCCTAGATTAAAATTTTATCTCTATTTGCTTCGTTGTCAACTTCTCCCAGCTAACAATGATCTATCCTACATTCTCCTTGAACCCCATCTCTATTGGTCTCGTTTTCACACCTTACTCTTCCTTATCTCTGTGTCTCCCTCTCCCCTGACACTCAGTCTGAAGAGGGGTCTCGACCCAAAACATCACCCATTCCTTCTATCCAGAGATGCTGCACGTCCCTCTGAGTTACTCCAGCATTTTGCGTCTATCTTCAGTTGTTACGACTGACTGTAAATGTATGCCAGAGCCCCATAGGAGAATACTTACAACTTGGAACGTAGGAGAACATAGATAGTATTTTTGTTTAAATGGGCAAGTACTTGCCAGGGTGGGGAGGCAGGCTGGGTCATACACATGGCACCCACGCACACAGGCGCGCCCACACACATGCCCAAATGCGCGCGCACGCACGCACACATACATGCGCACACACACGGGCGCACACTCGCACACGCCTGCTAGCTGACGTCTGCGTTGCTCTGCGTTCTCCACTTACTACTGCTCTCTCTGCAGGAGGCAGCTTCCATCATCGCCCAGAGATCAATGAACCCCAAGGAGCTGTTCAAGGACCGTGAACGTGGCAAGTTGGCAGACCCGTCTTTGTTCAATGCGAGCACACAGCCAGGTAATGGAGTAGACCAGATTTCCCCCCCCCCCCAACCGCCTGAATGCACGCAACATGTTTCATAGGCAGAAGGGATAAGCCCGTAGTGCAGTGAACAGCGCAGAGTGTGGTCGAACTGGTTACAGCTCCTGACATATGTGACATTGTACAATCCTGAACCCTCACGACCCAGAATAACGTTCAAACCTGCTGTATAGAGTTGGCTAAAGCTGCAAAGTTAATGATGACGGAATGGCCAGAGTGCTGAGCTGCGCAGTTGCAACAGTCCAGCAACTTTTGCTGTCACAGTGTTTAGCTACAAGTGAGCAGATCCACTGCCCTCCTGTTCCAGGAGCGTGCGCGGGTCAAGATCTCTTGTGAATTAGTGTGAGCACATGGCCTGGTAATGGAGAGGGAACAGGAATGAATGGGTTAAATAACATGTGATGAGCGTTTGACAGACTGGGCCTTTACTCGCTGGAGTTTAGAAGAATGAGTGGGGACCTCATTGAAACGTACCGAATAGTGAAAGACTTGGATGGAGTGGATGTGGAGAGGATGTTTCCACTAGTGGGAGAGTCTAGGACTAGAGGTCACAGCCTCAGAATTAAAGCACGTTCCTTTAGGAATTTCTTTAGTAAGAGGGTGGTGAATCTGTGGAATTCTTTGCTATAGAATGGTGTGGAGCCAAGTCAGTGGATATTTAAAAGGATATTTCCCTTATAGTCACGTTAACCACCTTTGTACCTTATCCCCACCTAAACAAACCCCTTCTTGTTTGGAGCGACACTCAAATCCTAGTGCATCTTGCAGTGGACAAGCAGCTTAAGACGTCTTCGATATTTTGAGCACTGATCTGGAAACTTATCGAGTCGGGCGTCAGCGTACCTAGAAAGGTTTCTGCCCCGCTTCATGCTCTCTAAAGCCACAGCTGCCGAGGATGTCCTGTCCTGTTGCACAGAGAACACTGAGGTTTGCAAGTCATGCACTGTTACATTAACGCACTTTGCACTGAGCTGCTTGCAAATGGCAGCTGGAATCTCTTAGTGTGCACGGTTGTTCTTCATGACTGCGTATCATAAGTACAGAGTCTTATCTACACTGGAGGGAAAAAAATTAAATTACTCCGTTGTAGCTTTGCTAATTTCACCGTGCAAATGAGACACTAGGCAGGATGTGGTTGCAACTTGGCTTGTTATCTGGTTAGTTAGTGCAATGTCCAAGTGCCTCATTTACCTCGGATTTACTGGTTATCAACGCAATCTTTCCTCGTTTGTCCTATTAAGGTCAAAAGAAATAGCAGTAGAATTAGGCCATTCGGCCCATCAAGTCTTCTCCGCCATTCAATCATGGCTGATCTATCTCTCCCTCTGAACCCCACTTTCCTGCCTTCTCCCCATAACCCCTGACACCTGTACTAATCAAAAATCTAGGCAGGGAGGGGGTACTGATTGGGGATGATCAGCCATAATCACATTGAATGACGGTGCTGGTTTGTAGGGCCAAATGGCCTACTCCTGCGTCTATTGTCTATCTATCACTGCCGTAGAAATATCCATTGTTTTGGCCTCTCCAGCCTTCTGTGGCAAAGAATTCCTCAGATTCACCACCCTATGATTAAATACATTTCTCCTCATCTCCTTCCTAAAAGAACGCCCTTTAATTCTGGTGAGATGACCTCTAGCTCTAGACTCTCCTTGTGCTTGCACTGACATTTCTTGCTGCTCTCTGTCACCCTGTGCTTTGGTGCTTGAGCTTCCCTGAGCAAGGGCTGGGTTGAAAGCACAAGTAGCCCTTCAGGGTGAAACACTGGCACCCAAGCTGGCACTGCCCTTCCAATCCACTGTCCTGATGCTCATTGCTCCCCTCTCCCTCTTGGGAAAAGTTTTAATAGGAATCTGTGGGGTAACCGTTCCCACACAAAGGGTAGTGGGTGTATGGAATAAGCTGCCGGAGGAGGTAGTTGAGGCTGGGACTATCCCAACATTTAAGAAGCAGTTAGACGGGTACATGGATAGGAAAGGTTTGGAAGGATATGGACCAAATGCTGGCAGGTGGGACTAGTGTAGCTGGGATGGGCATGTTGGGCCGAAGGGCCTGTTTCCACGCTGTGTCACTCTATGCCTCTCCATTACCTGGTTGCCATGCGGTAAGGACAGCTGATGCATGCGACCACTGCCATCTATAAGCAATACTCCTCGAAATATATCGCCGTTCCTCCACTGCCCGCTCGGTCTGGACCTTGGACTTGCATAACTGCAGTGTGAGAGTCCCTTCCTATCAAAGATCATCGTGGTTCAAGGTGGATCACCACCAGAACCAGCTGTCGTTGAAGATGAGCAGTAAATATTGGGCCTATTAACAAAGTAATAAGCTCAGTGTTGCTGCATCTGGTCAGCTTGCATCAATAGATAATAGACAATAGGTGCAGGAGTAGGCCATTTGGCCCTTCGAGCTGGCACCACCATTCAATGTGATCACGGCTGATCATCCACAATCAGTACCCCGTTCCTGCCTTCTCCCCATATACCCTTACTCCGCTATTTTTAAGAGCCCTATCTAGCTCTTTCTTGAAAGCATCCAGAGAACCCGCCTCCACCGCCCTCTGAGGCAGAGAATTCCACAGACTCCCCACTCTCTGTGAGAAAAAGTGTTTCCTCGTCTCCGTTCTAAATGGCTTACTCCTTATTCTTAAAAATCAGACTTATCAAATATTGTGGACTTTTATTTGGTGTGTAATTTTGAACACTAGAGGGTGATTGGTGCAGATTGTAACTTTGTCCTTCACAGTGCAGGCCTGCAACGTGCGGCCACTGGCTTGGAGTCTCCTGCTGTGTTGCCTTGTACGCTGCTGTGACAGCGCAGCTCACTGTTGTGTCCGTGCTTTTGTGTCTTATCTGCTTTTTTCTGCCAGGCAAGTTGAAGAGCCCTTTCCTGCAGTCCCGGAGCCAGCAGCTAGAATCCCCTCCCTCGCCTGTCCGCTCATCAGCCCATCCACAGTCCCCAGGTTGGCATCGCCTCTTCTCCGTTTTCACTGGGCCTGTGGTGGCGAAACAATCAACAAAGGGTTAGGGATGAGATGCATGACGTTAGTTACTAAACCCGCGAGCTCTCTCATGTGATGTGTGTAATCAGAGAGCGACGGTTGTGTATTACTGTCACTTGCCTTTCGACACATTGGCTGCTGCAAATGCTGGACCTTGTGGGACCTCACTTGTGTCTCAGCCTCAGGCTAAATCACACAAACCAGATCACTCTGCTCTGCAGCAGACATTTGCTTAGAAGTATCCACCAGAGTTTAAACTGTGCTGGTGTAACTCAGCGGGACAGGCAGCATCACTGCAGAGAAGGAATGTCGAGACCCTCCTTCGGACTGGAGAAGAGTCATTCGGACATCTGCCTGAAGAAGGGTCTCGACCCGAAACGTTACCCATTCCTTCTCTCCAAAGATGCTGCCTGTTCCGCTGAGATACTCCAGCTTTTAGTCTCTGTCTTCGGTTTAAACCGGCATCTGCAGTTCCTTCCCTCAGAGTTGAAACTGTCCACACGCCTCCTCGCCCTCCTTCATCTCACCCTATCGCCACATCTACCGTGCTTAGCAAGCTTCGCCTTCAATGTAATCTGCTTTATGCTTATTAATTCATGGAGTAAATGCAGAGAGTCCATACCTCTCTGGGTCGACTTTTCTCCTGAATCCCTGATTAGATTTATATTACCGGTAATTCTGGGCTTCCAAACAAATGGAATTGCATTACTGTGAGCCAACCAAGGTGGTAACCAGAGCACCCCCGCCTTCGTACAACCTCTGAATTCCACAATCCCTTTCAGCATCTTCCCGGTGCCTTACTTGGTTCTTGGTTTCTTGGTCCTCCAAAATATTCCAAATGGAATTTAAACTGGAGGTGGTACCCCCCCACATCTCATCCCCCCCCCCACATCTCTCTCCCCCCCCCCCCCCGTCTCTCCCCCCCTCCCTCCCTCCCCCCCTCCCCCTCACCTCTCTCCTCCCCTCCCCTCTCTCCTCCCCCTCCCAACTCCCTCGCGCTCCTCCCCTCTCTCCATCTCTCCCTCCTCCCTTCTCTCCCCTCTCCCCACCCACCCCCTCCCTATCCCCTGCTCTCCCCATCTCTCCCCCCCCAACCTCTCCCTCTTTACTCCCTTCCCCCCTTCCCTCCCCCCCTCCTCCCCCCCCCTCCCTCCTCCCCCCCCCCCCCCTCTGTCTCCTTCCCCACCCTCCCCCCCCCCTCATCCCCCCTACCCCTCTCCCACTTACTCCACCACCACTCTCCCCCTCCCCCTCCCTCCCCTCTCCCCTCTTCCACTTCTCTCCCCTCCCCCCCCCCCCCTCTCTCTCCCCCCTCCCCACCCCTCTCTCTCTCCCCCCCCTCCCCTCTCACCCCCTTCCCCTCTGTCCCTCTTCCACAACTCCCCCTCCCCATCCTACGATTCATTCTGTAGTAGAGAGACTAGACCTGTGTATGGTGCTGCAAATGTGGTCTAACCACAGTACCGATCCTCACTGGATTACTTACAGGTATCATTCCTGGGAACCGTCCGTAGCCAATTTCTCCAAGAAAACTTCCATTTTCTACATCAATCACTCTACGTACTATAACTTAGTTTAGTTTAGAGATACAGTGCAGAAACAGGCCCACCGAGTCGGCACCGACCAGCGATCCTCACACATTAACACCATCCTACACACACTGGGGACATTTTTACATTTATATATTTATACATTTACACCAAGCCTATTAACCTACAAACCTGAATGTCTTTGACATGTGGGAGGAACGAAGATATCAGAGAAATCCCACGCAGGTCACGGGAGAATGTACAAACTCCGTACAGACATCACCCGTAGTCAGGATCAAACCCAGGTCTCTGGCGCTATAAGACAGTAACTCTACTGCTGTGTCACTGTGCCACCCCATTTATTTACTATCATTTTATTTTCATCCAATACTTACCTAACACTACCTCTAACTAAACTAATATACTGTATCCAGTGGTTAATAGACACCATGTAGCATTATTATCATAACTTGCTTTGCAAATGTGGTAATAAAGTGTGAGTTTGGGTATAGTCGGATTTCCATAAGTCTGAAGAAGGGTCTCGACCCGAAACGTCACCTATTCCTTTTCTTCAGAGATGGTGCCTGATCCGCAGAGTTCCTCCAGCTTGTTGCGTCTATTACCCGTTAAAAACCAGGTGGTTTGTAACCCAGGGAGCCCCTGTGTATGGAAGCCACAGTGATGTGGAATGCTGCATGGATTCTAACCAGGGTATATAGGGACCAGGAATGTGCACGGGCCCCCAGCTGAGGGCTATCCAAGTGACAAGGAGGCAGCGCTCAGTGGGTTGTCAAAGGTCCACTATAAATTCACGTTTTTGAAATCTTTTCCGGCCTTTGTCTCCACTTTGATAATTGAGGTTGAGAATGTAACTTATGCGATGTAACCATGGTGATGCAGTTTAAACACAGCATGCCTGGAATGATTGTATTTATAGAGTTTGGTTCGGTGGGTGCTGGAAGCAGAGGTGGGCGCTTTTCAACCCTTTCCACACAAGTGCGTGCATGTACACACGCACACGTGCTCGCGGACACACACGCGCTCGCACATGCATGCTCGCGCGCACGCACACGCACATGGGCATGAACTCGCGCGCGCATGCACACTCCTCTTCCCTTTGTAATTCTCTGATCGTTGATCTTTTTTGGCAAATCCCATCAGAACAGCACACGATTAGAAATCACTGTGTTTGCCAACCTTGTATTTAGACATGCAGATCTCAGCAGAGGCGCAGAGTGAAACCGAGAGGGTAGATGCAGAGCCCAAGGAGGAGCCACAGACTGTCTGGAACGGTAAGTCAGCAGCTGAGGTGTCCGTGCCCCTGGCTCTGTGCACGGGTGTCTGTACGTGACATGCACTGTATTTGGGAGGGAACATTATCTACCTCTATTTGGTTTATTATTGTCACATGCACCGAGGTACACGGAAAATCTTTTTTGTTGCGCGCTATCCAGTCAGTGGAAAGACTATACATGATTACAGACTGAGAAGAAAGGGTATCATGTTTAGTGCAAGGTAAAGTCTGATTCAAGATAATCTGTGGGTCCCCAATGAGGTGGTTGGTGGGTCAGGCTGCTCTTTAGTGGATGGTTCAGTTGCCTGATAACAGCTGGAAAGAAACTGCCCCTGAATCTGGACGTGTGCGTTTTCACACTTCTGTACCTCTTATCTGATGGGAGAGGGGGAGAGAGTGTTCTGAGTGAGACTGGTCGCCTATTCCTTCTCTACTTAGATGCTGCCTCACCCGCTGAGTTCTTCCAGCATTTTTTGTCTTCCTTTGACCTGAAATGTTCTCAGTTTCCCCTTGCTCACATGCCTGACCTCTTGAGTCTCTCCCGTAATCTGTCTTCAAGTGGGTGTTGGGGGTGGTGGGAGAGTGGCTGGGTATGGAATTCCCTGCCACAGAGGGCAGTGGAGGCCAAGTCACTGGATGGATTTAAGAGAGAGTTAGATAGAGCTCTAGGGGCTAGTGGAGTCGAGGGATATGGGGAGAAGGCAGGCACGGGTTATTGATAGGTGACGATCAGCCATGATCACAATGAATGGCGATGCTGGCTCAAAGGCCAGCAATGGCCTCCTCCTGCACCTATTTTCTATGTTTCTATGTATTCCTGCCCTTGTTGCCTATTGACCTGATTTTCCCTCTGCTCATGTTCCGGCAACCAGTACCCGTACCAGTACCAGTACCAGTACCAGCACCAGCACCAGCACCAGCACCAGTACCAGTACCTGCGGAGCAAGCTCAGAGTGAAGAAGGTTACAGCTGGCAGTTCCACCACTCAGACACAGTGGAGCACGAGGACATCTACCAGGATGCGGAGGGAAACGCAGAGGAGCAGCAGAAGTCGGAGCCAGTCCCCGCGGTAAGTTAGTTTAGAAATCAGAATCACACTTTTTCCGCCAAGTATGCAATAAAAGTCACTGCTCCCTGATCAGTTTTATTGCCCTCAACTTAGTTTACAACCCCCAATGTTTATTTTAACTAAGCTAGTTGTGCTGTGGAATCTAAACATTATGAACAAATATATTTATTGTCTCACCAACATCCTTATGTTGGCCATTTAGCCCATCGTGCTTCCCCAGTAAAGGGCCTGTCCCACTTTCACGAGGTAATTTACAAATTCTCCCGAGTTTTCCCCTCGATTCACACTCGCAGAATGTTTGTAACGAGTCCGTAGGAGGTGGTAGATATATCCTAGCGGCTCGTTATGCTAGCTGTAGGTACTCGTGGCATCGGGTAAATCGGGACGTTTTTTCCAGCCCGATAATAAATCTCCACGAGAAACAAAAAATGAAAAAACTGTAACTTTTTACTCGTAAGGGGGGCATCGAAACAGTCGTGGGAATTCATGGACAGACTCGTAGGGGTCCATGAACACAGTCGTAGGAGTTTGTAGATTACCACAATCTTGATTTGTTTTTCGGTCCTTTAAACTCGGCAGAGGTTTTGAATTAAGTCTTGAAAGTGGGACAGGCCCTTAAGTAAATTCGTGGGTTAAGCAGATTGAAAACTGGTCACCTTCCAATGTCCGACATCGTGGGTATTTGGGATTGTGAAGGGCTGTTGCTGGAGTAAGTGGGGAGAAGCTGTTTGCAGTGGGCCAGTGACTCGAGAGTGCTGGACATTTGGAATTGGCAGCAGAGTTGTCTGAGGGGCTTTGTGATTTGGAATACACTGCCAGAGCTGCTGATGGGATGGGGTTGGAGGGAATGTGCAGATGGGAGCCGGGTCGATACTTGAAGAAAAGTTTAATTCATTCCCAGGTGACCACGTTCTTGTTTCTCACAGTCTGTCCCTCAGGTCACGACGGAGCAGGCCGCCCCTGACGATCAGAACATTTATGAGACAACAGAGACCCCGGTGCAGGGGCTGTGTGCCAGGGCACTATACGACTATCAAGCTGGTAGGTCTATTTGCCACTTTGACACCAACAGGGCCATTGGTCACATAATCCAGCTGCCGATAATCAGGAGACATCGAGGTCCCTGGTGGACTCGCGAGCAGAGTCTGTGGAGAAATTGGATCCTGTGTGGCTGTGTTTAAGGCAGAGATAGATTCTTGATTAATGCAGGTGTCGGTGGATATATCTTTTATTGTCATTGCACAGAGGTACAACGAGATTTGGAATGCAGCTTCCATCTGATGTCATAACTTAATTAGCTAAAGATTTAGACACCCAGAGAAACAAGATTAAAAAAAAACAAAAACAGTTAAAACAGGGAGAAGGCAGAAGTATGGGGTTAGGAGGGAGAGATACAGTAGATCAGACATGATTGAATGGTGGAGTAGACTTGATGGGCCGAATGGCCTAATTGTACTCCTATTCCTGATGACTATATGACCCGTGTGTGTGTAAGAGTAAACTCCATAGGCTGGTATCGTGCATCCCAAGCACAACACACAGACCTGATACCTGCCCAGGTGCCAACCTTTCTTGGGCTTCCGTGAGATCCAACACCAGTTGCAGGGTCTCTGGATGAGTGGACACAGCGGAGTGACCGGTCAACACTGGCAAGGCAGCTCACTGTGTGGTGGAACCTGCAGATGGAGGAGTGCCCACTGCCCATTTCCATGGCACCCCACATCCATCCTGGCCTTGTCCGGAGGTTCCTACTTCCCCAACTCTGCTCCCAGTTGCCAATGCACAACTATAAAGCAGAGAAAGACAAACTCTTGATTAGAACGGGTGTCGAGGGTTATAGGGAGAAGGAGAAGGCAGGAAACTGGGATTTGGAGGCAGAGATCAGCCATGATTGAATGGCGGAGTAGACTCGAGGGGCCGAATGACCTAATTCTCCTCCTGTAACTTGTGAGCCACTGTGACGTTTGCTCTATGATAACCCTGGTGTGGAGAGGCAGCTGAGGGGATCAGTCCTGGCTTTCCCCAGGTGCCCTGCCCCTGCCACTGCCAACTCAGTTGCTTGATCACATGTTTCCTGCACACAGAAAGATGCAGCTTCTCCCAACACCTTGTACATGTGGAGCTTAGCATCCCAACTTCCTTATATGCTGATTGATGAAGGCTGATGTACCCAGAGCCTTCTTGACCACCTACCTGTGATGCCACTTTCAAGGAACTATACACCTGCACTCCTAGACCCCTCGGCCCTTCAACTCTCTCCAGGCCTCTCCGATTCACCGTGTAGGTCCTGCCCTGGTTTGACTAAAACTCTTATCACCGCACACGTACATTGCATTAAACTCCATTCACCATTTCTCAGCCCGCGTGCCCAGCTGAATAGGATCCAGCTGTAATTTTTCGTAACCAACTTTGCAGTTTTAGTGTTTAAGAGGGAACTGCAGATGCTGGAAAATCGAAGGTAGACAAAAAAAGCTGGAGAAACTCAGCGGGTGCAGCAGCATCGATGGAGCGAAGGAAATAGGCAACGTTTCGGGCCGAAACCCGGAAGGGTTTCGTCCCGAAACGTTGCCTATTTCCTTCAGTCTGAAGAAGGGTTTCGGCCCGAAACGTTGCCTATTTCCTTCAGTCTGAAGAAGGGTTTCGGCCTGAAACGTTGGCTATTTCCTTCAGTCTGAAGAAGGGTTTCGGCCCGAAACGTTGCCTATTTCCTTCAGTCTGAAGAAGGGTTTCGGCCCGAAACGTTGCCTATTTCCTTCAGTCTGAAGAAGGGTTTCGGCTCGAAACGTTGCCTATTTCCTTCGCTCCGTAGATGCTGCTGCACCCGCTGAGTTTCTCCAGCTTTTTTGTCTACCTTTGCAGTTTTAGTGTTGACTCTTCTGTCAACTGGTTACAAACACATGAAGCCCAACACCCAGTGATTGCAGAAAGTAAAAAGATTATCCCGATGGTTTTACTCCAGGATAATTCTGGACAGTTGTGTGCAGAATATGTTGTGGCCAGTGATGCAGAACACAATGAACAGGTAGAAATGCTGGTTTAACAGGTTTAGGTGTGCTGACCTCTCTCTCTCTCTCTCTCCCTCCCTCTCCCCGTCTCATCAACCTCCTCCTGTCTCCCTCACCCCTTCTCTCCCTCCCCCTCTCCTCCCTCAACCCATTTCTCCCTTCCCCACTCACTCCCTCTCCCCTCAACCCATCTCTCCCCTCCCCCATCAATCCATCTCTCCTTCCACCCACGCCTCCTTTCTCCCTTCCCCCTTAACCCCTCTCTCCTCTGTCACCTCCATCACCCCCTTCCCCCTTTCCCTGCCATTCCCCTCTCTCATCCCCACTCTGCCCTCGCTACCCCTCTTCCCTTTCCCCATCACCCCCTCTTCTTTCCCCCCCCCCCCCCCCCCCCCCCCCCCCTCCCTCCCCCCCCCCCCCCCTCCACCCTCTCTCTCCCCGCCACCCTCTCTCCCCCCCCCGCTGTGCTACCTTGCGGACCCAGCTGACAGCACAGAGACCCCCTTCGACCCGGACGACATCATCTCGGACATTGAGCAGATAGATGAAGGCTGGTGGCGGGGCTACGCTGCGGACGGCACCTTCGGCATGTTCCCAGCCAACTACGTGGAGCTGCTGACCGGGTAGTGTCCGGCCCTGACCTGCTGCCCGCCCGCCCGCTCTGGCCCAACGCTGACCACTCGCCAACGCTGCACTGTGCTCTCGTCCTCTCACCCTCCCGGTGTCTCGGTGATCGACACGGCGAGGGGTGGTGGTGTCTGCTCTCTGTCTGGGGGGGGGGGGGGACGGTCTCTGCTCTCAGTCACACGGTGGGGGGGAGAGGTGCTGGAGAAGTTTCAGCCACCCCTCACCCTCCAGTACACTTGGTGTTTTCCCCCCAAACATTCCATCCATCACACATTCCACCCCCTCACTGCCTAGCGATCAGGCCAGGACGTTGTCCGATCCCGGAGCCCCTGCCTGGTGGTACCACACTGGGGGCTGTCCGTCCATCTCCGGCCTGCTTCCCCCCCCCCCCCCCCCCCCCCCCCCCCCCCCAGCCCCCAGCCCCTCACAGCGCACTGCGGCCAGCTCAGGGTGGGTAAGCCCAGCCCCACCCACACACCTGGGACCACAGGCCACTTCTCCCCCGACCCCCCCCCAGTGTCTCGTGCCTAACCCCGCCACACTCCCCCCCCCCCCCCCCCCCCTCCACTCCCGCCAATTGTGTCCCAACCCGTGCCCACCCCACCCGCCAACAAGAGGACATTGCTGGTTTACGGAAAAAAGACAAGAGTGCCGGAGTAACTCAGCGGGTCAGGCAGCGTCTCTAGAGACCACGGATGGGTGATGTTCGGGGTCGGGACCCTTCACACTAGAGATGCTGCCTGACCTGCTGTGTTACTCCAGCATTCGGCATGTTCCCCACCTGTTGTTAGTTGTTCAGCAGAGGGGGGTGAAGGGGGGGCGAGGGGAGAGGGGGGGGGTGAAGGGGGGGGGGTGTATCAGTAGTCGTCAGGCACTCACCCACCCCCCCCCCCCCCCCCCCACCCTCACTGCCGCTGCCTCCGTCAGCTCCCCTGGACACAGCGGCCCCCTGAATTTGAGTCGATGGTCGGGTCTGGGGGGGGGGGGGGGGGGGGGGCTTTCTCTGGGTTTTCCACACATCGCATCAACGGCTCTGTCATGGTTTTCTTTCTCTCTCCAATGGCTTATTTTGAATAAAAAATAATCATGTGCCGAAATGAAAGTATTGTCTACCTGTGGGTACAGTCCCCAGCACCACGGGCACTGGGGCTGTCTGCTTCACCCCCCCTCCCCCCCCGCCTCCTCCCGCCATTCACTCACTCGCACTCACCCACTCGCTCACACACACTCATCCACCCACCCCCCCACTCTGCCCCCTCCCTCCACTCACTCAGTAACCCACCCACCTAACGCCTGCCTAATGTCTTTGCTGCTCGCTTTTAATAAAAGGATTTCTTTGTTTTTTGGTCACTTGGCCTCTGTGGCTGTGTTTGTGTACTAGGTGACGGTGGTGTGGTGGTCATAGCCTCAGAATTAAAGGGCACTTTTTTAGAAAGGAGGCAGTCCGAGGGTAATTAATCTGTGGAACAGAGGGCTGTGGAGGCCAAGTTAGTGGATTTTTTTAAGGCAGAGATAGACATTCTTGATTAGAACGGGTGTCAAGGGTTGTGGGGAGAAGGCAGGAAAATGGGATTAGGAGCCATAATCAAATTTTTCTAACTTACAAAATTCTTAAGGGGTTGGACAGGCTAGATGCAGGAAGATTGTTCCCGATGTTGGGGAAGTCCAGGACAAGGGGTCACAGCTTAAGGATAAAGGGGAAATCCTTTAAAACCGAGATGAGAAGAACTTTTTTCACGCAGAGAGTGGTGAATCTCTGGAACTCTCTGCCACAGAGGGTAGTTGAGGCCAGTTCATTGGCGATATTTAAGAGGGAGTTAGATGTGGCCCTTGTGGCTAAGGGGATCAGAGGGTATGGAGAGAAGGCAGGTACGGGATACTGAGTTGGGATGATCAGCCATGATCATATTGAATGGCGGTGCAGGCTCGAAGGGCTGAATGGCCTACTCCTGCACCTAATTTCTATGTTTCTATGAATGGTGGAGTAGACTGGATGGGCCAAATGACCTAATTCTACCATAACTTGTGGACTTGTTGGGGCCTGCAGGGAAAGTGGGGGAGGAGGGGTTATGGAGGGAGGGAGGGAGTGACTGAGGGTAGGGGAAATGAGTGGGAGGGAGAGGTGAGGGGAGGAGTAGAGGGAGGGTGAAGAAGGCGGCGGGAGTGCTGGGGGATGAGGGGAATGGAGGATAGGGGTAGGAAGAGGGATGGCCAGGTAATGGTGGAGGGGAGGGAGGGGGTGATGACAGGAAGCAGAGGAGGGTGGGGAGAGAGGATAATGGAGGAGGGGAATAGAGGACTGAAGAGGGAGAGTGAGATGCATTCACGTTGATCTATTTTGCCATTTTAGTCATTTTAAACTTTAAAATCATCACAGTGTATGCGCAGTTTGGTGGAATATTGCATTGGGGGAATGGGGACCCAACTGGTCCCACTTGGTCTAGTGTGACAATAAAACACACGACTCCGGGAACCTCTCAAACAAAGATACTAGAAGATCGTCTAGGATCTTTGATCTCAACAACCTTGCTGGAGCAATTGTTGGAAGTAGCAGCAGAGGGCAGCAGAGGTCCAGTCTCTGTCAGCAGAGTGATGATGGTATTGAGGAAGGAACTGCAGATGCTGGTTTACACCAAAGATAGACACAAAGTTATATGGAGAAACAAGGAACTGCAGATGTCTTTATTTACAAAAAATACATAAAATGCTGGAGTAACTTAGCGGGACAAGACAACAACTCTGGCGGGACAGGGATGATTGGCTGATGCCAGTGTAAAGGGAGTTGCAGTAATCAAGACGGGAGGAGATGATTGCGTGGATGATCTTTTCAAGGTCGTCGAATTGGAGGAATGGTTTTATTTCAGCTATCGTGTGAAGCTGGATGAAGCTAGCTTTGACCACAGCATTGACTTGTTTGTCAAACTTCAATGCAGAGTCAAATATCACGGCAAGGTTTTTGACGTGAGGTTTGAGTAAGGAGGTTAGGCTTCCAAGGCTGCCTGCTATGGTTTTGATGGAGTCCGAGGGGCCGAGTAGGATGACCTCAGACTTGCTCTCGTTTAGTTGGAGGAAGTCATGGTCCATCCAACACTTCATATCCTCGAGGCTGTAATCTAATATGGACACATCGAAACATAGAAATTAGGTGCAGGAGGAGGCCATTTGGCCCTTCGAGCCTGCACCGCCATTCAATATGATCATGGCTGATCATCCAACTCAGTATCCCGTACCTGCCTTCTCTCCATACCCTCTGATCCCCTTGGCCACAAGGGCCACATCTAACTCCCTCTTAAATATAGCCAATGAACTGTGGCCTCAACTACCCTCTGTGGCAGAGAGTTCCAGAGATTCACCACTCTCTGTGTGAAAAAAGTTCTTCTCATCTCGGTTTTAAAGGATTTCCCCCTTATCCTTAAGCTGTGACCCCTTGTCCTGGACTCCCCCAACATCGGGAACAATCTTCCTGCATCTAGCCTGTCCAACCCCTTAAGAATTTTGTAAGTTTCTATAAGATCCCTTCTCAATCTCCTACAGAGTATAAACCAAGTCTATCCAGTCTTTCTTCATAAAACAGTCCTGACATCCCAGGAATCAGTCTGGTGAACCGTCTCTGCACTCCCTCTATGACACAGAATTTCCCAGCTAATCGATATCCGTTGCAAAGACTTGACAAGCACATCTGTTGCCAAAAAGCCCGGTGGCAGATTAATCTTATTTGATAAATATTTGTGTACTCTGTTTGTTACAAGCAACTTTCACTTCCCCCTCCCATCAGTGAGGAGGTCTGCATGCGTTGAGTTGACTGGAATTGGTAGGGCTTCAGTCATGAGTGCAGTGTGTGGGCTAATCCTCCAGCTCGATTTATTTACGCCCAATTCAGTTTGAAAGACAAGTTATTTCCAGCTTGTGAGAGTACAGTAAATAATTGAGGAAACGCATTACTGTAACAAGCATGTAGATTCCTTTGACGGGGAAAGGCACTTACAAGCCTAATAATGTCCATGTACACAAGGGCTCTACCTGTGCGTGCGATAGACACAAAATTCTGGAGTAACTAAACTAAACTCAGCGGGCCAGGCAACATCTCTGTGGAAAAGGAGTAGGTGGGATTTCTGGTCGAAACCTTTCTTAGGGGGTTGGAAAAATATAGGGGGTTGGACAGGCTAGATGCAGGAAGATTGTTCCCGATGTTAGGGAAGTCCAGGACAAGGGGTCACAGTTTAAGGATAAAGGGGAAATCCTTTAGGACCGAGATGAGAAAAATATTTTTCACGCAGAGAGTGGTGAGTCTCTGGAACTCTCTGCCACAGAAGGTAGTTGAGGCCAGTTAATTGGCTATATTTAAGAGGGAGTTAGGTGTGGCTAGAGGGATCAGGGGGTATGGAGAGAAGGCAGGGATGGGATACTGAGTTGGATGATCAGACATGATCATATTGAATGGCAGTGCAGGCTCGAAGGGTCGAATAGCCTACTCCTGCACCTATTGTCTATGTTTCAGACCTGCTGAAAATGCTGTGGATGTTGTGTGGTTAGAAATCTTGTGTTAACCAGAATTGTTTGCGCGTTGCTCTTTGGTCGACGGCATGTGGATGTAATGCGTTGTGGGTTAGTATTTGAACCTATTTGTATCCAACTGTACTATGAGAATCGTTTTTCATCATTCACCACAGAACAGTTTCCTGAAAGCCTCTGGAAATAATCGCTGAAATCTTTGGTACTTCCCCACCTCCAGTGTGGTTCTCAGAATGATGCCTGCCACCTTATTTCAGTGGGAACTGCTTCTCGGCTGAAATATTATCGTCAAAATAATAAAAAGTACCTTGACGAAATGATACAAAATAAAAGCTGGTGGAAATTTTTACAAGTAGTGAGAATTGATGTTGGGGCAAAAACAACAGCAACAGTTTTCCTGTTATTTAAATATCAAATGCAAGGCTCAAAATAACCCTGGAGGAACTCAGTGGGTCAGGCAGCATCTGCGGAGGGAATAGACTGCAAAAGGGCCAGTCCCAAAACTTTGTCCATCCATTCCTTCCACAGATGCTGCCTGACCAACTGAGTTCTTCCAGCGCCTCATGCTTTGCTCCAGATCCCAGAATCTGCTGTTTATAGAATATAGTACAGCACAGGGACGGGCCATTCAGTCCACAATGTGTGTGGTGAACATGATGCCAGCCAATCTCCTATTCCTGCATGTGTTTCCCATTCCCCAATTATCTGTATAGTCACCTAGCTATCCAAAAGCTTCTGAAACACCATTATTGTATCGATCGCCACCGCTACAAGAAAGGACAGAGCTGGCTGTATTTTTTGAGAAGGCTCCACTCTTTCAACTTGTGCAGTAAGATGCTGCAGATGTTCTACCAATCGATGGTAGCCAGTACCATCTTCTTCGCTGCCGTGTGCCGGGGCAGCAGGCGAAGGCCGCGGATGCCAACAGGATCAACAAACTCATCAGGAAGGCCGGCTCCATCCTGGGGGCGGTTGGAGTTGGATTCACGGGAGGTTGGTCTTGGAGGGGAGGATGCTCCTCAAACTGCGGAGCATCCTGGACAAAACAGCTCACCCCCTCCATGGCACGCTGGTCAACCTGAGGAGCAACTTCAGCAACAGTCTGGTTCCACCAAGATACAGCACAGAACGCCACAGGAGGTCCTTCTTCCCTGTGGCTATCAAACTGTACAACCTCCCCTCCCCTTCTGACCTGGGGTAGACTGAGACTGACCCACCCCCAGCCCAATCTTTGCACATCCCTAATCCTTTCCACTCGTCACTTAATTTTCATGTTTCATGTATTTTGTGTTTTATGACTGTTGGCAGATTAATTTCCCTCCTGGCCGTATCTGCCGTTTGCCCTCTGTCTGAGGAAGGTTCTCCTTGCCCTGGTGAGAGCATAGTTTCTTCCCCCACAAGATAGGATTGAGACCCCTTGGCGTTAGGAAGAATGAGAGGTGATCTTACTGAGGTAAACCAGTTTAGCCCTGGAGGCAAGGCAGCGCCTTTACCACCTCAGGCAATTGAGGAAATTCAGAGTGTCTCCGAGGATCCTCCAGTGCTTCTACGCAGCGGCGGTGGAAAGCATCTTGTCCGGGAACATTACCATCTGGTTTGGGAATTGCTCTGCCAAGGACAAGAAGGCTCTGCAGAGAGTAGGGCGTTCGGCCGAATGCACTATGGGAACTTCACTCACCCCCCTGCAGGAACTATACAACAGGAGGTGCAACTCCAGAGCAAACAAAATCATGGGAGACCCCTTCCACCCCTGCAACGGACTGTTCCAGCTGCTACGGTCAGGCAAACGCCTCCGTTGCCATGCGGTGAGAACGGAGAGGTTGAGAAGGAGTTTCTTCCCAGAGGCAATTCGGACTGTAAACGCCTATCTCACCAGGGACTAACTCTACAGAACGTTTTTCCTTCCATTATTTATTATGAATAAGAATAGGTGTGTTATGATTGTGTTTATAATTTGTTTTGTTGTTTGTCTTTTGCACAAAAGTCCGCGAGCATTGCCACTTTCATTTCACTGCACATCTCGTATGTGTATGTGACAAATAAACTTGACTTGACTTGACTTCTCCGGACTCAACAGCTCCATCCAAGACCACGTGCAACTGCAGCGAATTGTGGACGCAGCCCAGACCATCACACAAAACCAACCTCCCTTCAATCGATTCCATCTACACCTCATGCTGCCTTGGCAAGGCCAGCAGCATCATCAAGGATCAGTCACTCCCTCTTCTCCCCTCACCCATCGGGCAAGAGGTACAGAAGTGTGAAAACGCACACCTCTAGATTCAGGTAGACAAAAATGCTGGAGAAACTCAGCGGGTGCAGCAGCATCTATGGAGCGAAGGAAATTATTTCCTTCGCTCCATAGATGCTGCTGCACCTGCTGAGTTTCTCCAGCATTTTTGTCTACCTTCGATTTTCCAGCATCTGCAGTTCCTTCTTAAACCTCTAAATTCAGGGACAGTTTCTTCCCAGCTGTTCTCAGGCAACTGAATCATCCTACCACAACCAGAGAGCAGTGCTGAACTAATATTATCTCGTTGGTGAACCTTGGACTATCCTTGATTGGACCTTGCAGGCTTTACCTTGCACTAAACGTTATTCCCTTATCATGTATCTGGACACTGTAAATGGCTGGATTGTAATCATGCATTGTCTTTCTGCTGACTGGATAGCGTGCAACAAAAGCTTTTCACTGTACCTCGGTACACGTGACAATAAACTAAACTGAGCCGTGTTCCCATCTGCTGTGTAGGATGTGCACAGGCAGGTCTTACACTGCAAGATCCCACAGCAAGATGGTGAAAAGAACCTGATAACCTGTTTGTGTAAGGAGGAACTGCAGATGCTGGTTTACACTGAAGATAGACACAAAGAGCTGGAGCAACTCAGCGGGACAGGCAGCATCTCTAGAGAGAAGGAATGGGTGACGTTTCGGGTCAAGACCTGTCACAAGACTTGTGACCTGTTTATTTGAGTTGCAAATATTAGTCCCAAATATTGTTGACGGGATCTTTTTGATTCATTTGTGTGAGCAGATATGAATGTTATGTTTAATTCGAAGGACTGATAAAACCACAACTGAGTTTTCCCAGAGTTTGTTCGGGTCTGACGAGGTATTGGACATCAACAGCTCACCAAATGCGTAAAATCTTTCACAAATGAAACCATTTCCAGGCCACAACACTCTGCTATTTCCTGTTAATTGATCATTTGACTGTAAATCTCACCAATATATTACGCAGAGTTCTCATCTCACTCAGCCTCTAATGAAATCATATCTCCACCATCAATAACCACACACCTCCAGGGACAAACAACGCATCATGTTTCTGCAGCACCTGGAATGGCTCAATTCATCGAGTTACGTGAGATGTGAGGACTGAATACAGGAAATGCTGGAAAAGCTCAGTCGGTCGGGCAGCATTTGTGGAGAGAGAAACACACAATGTTGGTGTATCAGATCTGAGCCCACACCCCATCAGAACTGGGGAACTCTGAGTCCCCAGGCGACCCAGCCGTGGTTGATCAGACCACGACTTGTGTTCAGGTGGCACTCTCTCCTCCCCATGGACCTTCTCTCCTGATCCAGAGCCATCTCGAGGCCTTCTCCGCTGCCTCTGTGGTGTTCTTGATGGCTCTTCTCCTCTCTACTCCGATGATGCCCAGCGCACTCAAGGCTTTGTACAGCGATTGCCCTGCAAAACCTCTGCAGCCAACCTTGCCTTCCAGCTCTTCGTACTTGGTCAACTTCCTCTCCTCCAGACGGTCCTCCCAAGGCACTGCCAGTTCCAACAAGACGATGTTTTTAGTTGCCTCTGAGACCAGGAGACTGTCTGGCCTCAGGGTGGTCGTGGCAACGTGCTGTGGGAACTTCAGCTGTCTCACCAGGTCTACAGAAAGCTGCCAGTCCTGCGCAGTCGCCAGGATTCCTGACGGATTCCTGGCAGCTGTGGAAAGATATTGAGTACAAAAGTTGGGGCATCATGATACAGATATACACGTCATTTGTGAGACTATACATGGAGTATTGGGTGAAGTTCTGGTCGCTCAGTTATAGGGAGGATGGCATTACGTTAGAAAGGGTGCAGAAGAGATTCACCAGGACCTTTTCCTGAAGAATGTTCACCCGACGCCGATGATCCAGCTTCGCGGCAGAGGGCCTGAGAACATCGAGTTGGCTGAGGAGGCCACATATAGACCCCAACCTCGGGTGGACTATGAGGGGGGAGAACTGGATGTTTTTAGTGCCTTCCCCCACAGTGAATTCTGCTGTGGGGGGACGTTTCATGTTGATTTCTATAGTGTGCTGTTCTGTGTCTTTTTTCTCTTTTTTGTTTTGTATGGATTTATTGGCATTTGATCTGTTCAATTAATTTAATCAATCTCTGTAAAACACTTTGGTTCAAATACTGGTTTTGTTGAAAAGTGCTATATAAATAAACATTATTATTATTATTATTATTATTATTATTATTTCCTGGGTTAGGGGGCTTGAGGCATAAGGAATGAATGCATGAAGTTTATTGGCCAAGTATGTACACATACAAGGAATTTGCCTTGGTGCAGGTAACAACACGATATACAGTAAACAATTAAGAATAAAACTTAAAACCTTAAGAATAAAACATTATAGTTTAAACATGTGAATGAAATAAATTACCAGAACAAAAGGGGGCTACAGACTTTTGGTTATCGAGTAGAGCTACTACTCATGTTTTTATGTCTGGTTGTGGTGGCTTTGACAGTCCGGAGAGGTTGGACAGGCTGGGACTTTTTCTTTGGAGAGCAGGAAGCTGATGGGTGATCTTATTTGAGGTGTACAAGATCATGAGGAGCATGGATAAGGGAATGTTCACAGCCTTATTCCGATGGTAGAGGATTCAAAAGTAGAGGACATACATGTAGCCTTAAGATGAGAGGGGCAAGATTTTAAAGGGACCTCACACTCGGAGGTAAGTCGTATCAGGGATGAGCTGCCACAGGAGGCTTTAGAAATGGATACAATAATGACTTTTAAAAGACATTAGGACATATATATATACAGGTATAAATAGACAGAAATAGCCAAATAGCTTTTGCGGTTGCAGCACCTAGACTGTGCAACAGCATCCCTCTCCTCATCAGAACTGCCCCCTCCATCGCCTCCCTTAAATCAGGGCTCTAAACCTACTTCTCTACTCCCTAGCATTTTTTGAGGCCATCTGAGGGGGCGCTGTAAACAGTTAATGTATGCATTGTTAGGTCTGTGAGCCATTGTATGTAGCACATTAGTATCTGCTCTGATACAACCTGCACCTCCTCGCTGGCATTGCCCCTGCTGATGTGAGACGGGAAGCCGCCAGCCGAGTAGAGATGACCAAGGCCACCAGTGATGAACGCCACCTCCTCTACGGACATGTACCCCCGGCCCAATGGCTGAAGTCCAGGAGAAGCTTTCTCAGCCATGTCCAGCCCCTAATAGCATCACGGGAAGAAACCAGACTCCAACTATGGACAAAAAGGCTTGAGGACAACCCCCCTCCTACTGACTTGGGTATCCCTCCTTCTGAAGCCCTCCCTCCAGGCTCAGAAGCACCATGGGTCCAGTGGAAGACGCTCAACCGCCTGAGAACAGGAACAGGGTGATCAAAAGCTGCCATGGCCAGATGGGGCTATGAAACTGGCCAAACCACCTGTGAATGTGGAGAAGAGGACCATACAATGCAGCACTGCCTTGTCTGCCCCCTACTACTCAACCAGTGCAGCCCAAAGGATCTCGCAGTGTAAAGGAATGGGAAACTGTCATATAACCAACCAGCTTCAAAGACACGAAAAGAAGATCTGCTCTGATGTACAGCACTTTGGTCAAAGTGAGTTGGTTTTAAATTGCTATACATAATAAATAAAATTGATTGATTGATTGAAATACAGGCAAGTGGGACTAGCCCGGTATGATAGACAGGGTGGGCCGAAGGGCCTGTTTTGATCCGTATTGCTGTATGATATCTATGCCAAACAAGCCTGGTGTAATAGAATATTTCTCAAAAGATAGGGCTTAATATTCCATTGATAACAAAACTAACAAACGGAAGTGAAAGAAGCGGATGTAATAGTGTTACATTAATGCTCAGTCATTTCGGAAGAGGTTTCAGCAATATTGAGGTCAGTTTACCGTGGGTGCTATCTGCTCACTCTGCTGTCAATAAAATGTCTTTGGCACTCGACAATGCCACACACTCACCCACGTAAGTTTCAGTTTTACTTTGTAAAGTCTGCTTTGTGAATTTCACCGCTCCACACTGGGAACTGTCAGAGGGGGCTATTGTAGGGAATGAATCACAAGTTTTGTTTGAGGCAAGTTTCGTAAGTGAGTGAGAGACCAGAAAAAGGTGCGACTATTTGGGCGACTACTCACCACCAAACAGGCGTCACCCCACAACCTTTTTCTGGTCGCCGCTGGATTTTCAACATTTAATAAAATTTCGGCAACATGCTGCAACTATGCTGGCAAGTCGCCAGAAAAATCGGGTAAGTGGGACAGGCCCTTAATACTCCAAATACAAGGAGCAACTTGGAACCAATAGGTGGGAATACTGAAGATAGACATAAAAAGCTGGAATAACTCAGCGGGTCAGACAGCATCTCTGGAGAAAAGCTGACTGGCCCATGAGTCAAGAGTCAAGAGTGTTTTATTGTCATGTGTCCCACATAGAACAATGAAATTTTTGAGTTACTGCAGCACAACAGAATATGTAAACATAGTGTGATATGATAAACGAGAGAGAAAAGAACATTTCAGTGTGTATATATACACATACTCACTCTATATATACATACACTACCCTACCCGCTGAGGTACTTCAGTTTTTTGTGCCCATCTTTGGTTTAAACCACCATCTGCGGTTCTTTCCTGCACAGGGGAACACCACCACCTGCAGGTTCCCCATGTGCAGGCCCTACACCGTTCAGTCCTTCCTTGCGGCTGTGTCAACTCAAATACTGTAGCGGGAGCTTCATTAGAAGCTTTGCTGACGTTTGTGGCTGAGCTGTGGGATTGCCGGCTGGCCCAGTGGTTAATGTCACAAAGCGGCAAGAGAGAGAGTCGAGTCAGGCTGGAATCTTGAGGATTGGATTCTGAGGGTTTTATACAGAAACCCAGGAACGATTTACAGATCGGAATCAAATCAAGAGATACAGTGGATTTAGAGTATTGGGTAGCCAGCAGTAGGTTAAAGGCTTGAATCTAATCTTGTACAGGTTTATACAGAGTCGGCGAAGTTTCAGATCTCGACTCTGCCTCCACCGCCTATTTACCACCTCAGCCTCTCATAATTTTACACACCTGTCAGGTCTGGTCGCAAACTCTGGTGACCACAGAAAACAATACGTCAAACGTGGCCAAACAAAAATCTTATAAATCTGGATCACGACTCTTACACTTAAAGACCCACCCTGTGAACGCAACCATACCATGTGCCTCCTTTACCATTTATATACTTGTGTTGCTACTTTTACCCTGGGATCCTTCTGTGCATCTTTGCACAATATTCTTTGCACAAATTACTTCGCACAACTCTGCACAAGTTTATTTGCACAAGGTAGACAAATAAGCTGGAGAAACTCAACGGGTGAGGCAGCATCTATGGAGCGAAGGAATTAGGCAACGTTTGCACAACTTTGCACAAGTTGCTTTGCGCAACTTTCTTCACACAACTTAGCACAAGTTTCTTTGCACATGGTGCTTTGCACAAGTTTATTTGCACGACTTAACACGAGTTGCTTTGCGCAACTTTGCACAACTTTCTTTGCACGAGTAGCTTTGCACAACTTTGCACAACTTTCTTTGCACGAGTAGCTTTGCACAACTTTGCACAACTTTCTTTGCACGAGTAGCTTTGTAAAACTTTGCACAACTTTCTTTGCACGAGTAGCTTTGCACAACTTTACACAACTTTCTTTGCACGAGTAGCTTTGTAAAACTTTGCACGAGTAGCTTTGTACAACTTTGAGCAAATATCTATGACTGTGGGCGAGGTCACGTTTGTGGGATTACAGCGGGGGGGCCGGGGCTACCACGAGGGGCAGGGGCAGTGGAGGGGCGGGGCTGCCTATGTGGGGGGCGTGGCTACCAATGGGGGCGTGGCTATCCGGAGGGGAGTGGCTGGCCAGCTATGGGGGCGTGGCTGTCGATGAGAGGGGGCGTGGCTAGCCGGAGGGGCGGGGTGTGGCTGGTTATGGGGCGTGGCTGGCCAGCTATGGGGGCGTGGCTGTCGGTGAGGGGCGTGGATAACAGGGGGCGGGGGCGTGGCTAGCTATGGGGGCGTGGCGTGGCTAGCCGGGAGCGGGGCGTGACTAGCTATGGGGGCGTGACTGTCGGTGATGGGCGTGGATAACAGGGGGCGGGGCGTGGGCTAGCTATGGGGGCGTGGCTGTCGATGAGAGGGGGCGTGGCTAGGTGGAGGGGCGGGGCGTGGCTAGCTATGGGGGCGTGGTTGTCGATGAGAGGGGGCGTGGCTAGCCGGCGGGGCGTGGCTAGCTATGGGGGTGTGACTGTCGGTGAGGGGCGTGGCTAACAGGGGGCGGGGCCGGCGGGTTGTCCGTTGGGCCGCTGCTGCAGCTCGCGCTCCGCCGGCAGGCAGTTTGGCGTCGAGTGCGGGCGGGTGGACGGGATCCAGCTCCATGTGGGCTCCTGCCGGCAACTTGTACAAGTGAGTGAGGGAGGGCCGTTAGGGTCAAGTTAAGTTGAAGTTAAGGTCATGTGTGTGTGGTACTCTGTATGTGTGACATTGTATGTCTGATACTGTGTGTACATGTGTGTGTGTGACACTGTGCGTGTGTTAGTGTGTGAGGCACTGCGTGTGTTAGTGTGTGAGGCACTGTGCGTGTGTTAGTGTGTGAGGCACTGTGCGTGTGTTAGTGTGTGAGAGAGGGGCATTTCGTGTGTAAGTGTGTGAGAGAGATGTGTGTGAGATGGAGATTGTATGTGAGATATTGTGAGTGTAAGAGATACTCTGTGTGAGAAAGACATTGTGTGTGTGTGTGTGAGAGTGTGCGTGTGAGTGTGTGTATGTATGTGTGTGTGAGTGTGTGTGCGTGTGAGAGAGGGGGTTGTGTGTGAGAGGGAGATTGTGTGAAAGATACTCTGTGTGAGAGACACTGTATGTGTGTTGGTGTGTATGTGTGACTGTATATGTGTGTGAGTGAGAGAGAGAGGCGTTGTGTGTGTGTGTGTGTGCAAGAGAGAGGGGTACTGTGCTTGTACTCACACCTATTGCCACCACAGACGTGTTGAGCCCTTCCCGCGTTCTGTACTTTTAAATCGGAAGGGCTGCCGAGAGAGGAGACAGAACTAGAGCCTCACTCAGTGTCTCACTCAGTGTGAGGCTCTAGTTCAGTCTCCTCTCTCGGCAGCCCTTCTGATTTAAAAGAACAGAACGCAGGAAGAGCTCAGCACGTCTGTGGTGGCAAAAGGTGTGAGTTGAGTCTTCGTGTTGAGACCCTCCATCAGGAGTGACCCAGAAAATGAATATCCACCTCTTCTCTGGAGAGACTGTATTCAACCCCTGAGCTCTGTTTGTTATACCAGATTCTTGCTTCTGTCGTCTATTTGTCTCCAGCTTTCCTGGTGTGTTTGAGTCTCTGACTTGCTCCTGCACATGACTCTGTGTGCATACAAGCCTCCTCTGAGCCTCGTTGGAAGTGGGAACTTTGGCAGAGTTGAGAAGTTGGTGCCAGTGAGACTTTTGTAGCAGTGCTGTGTGGGCAAGGACAGAGAGATTCAGTAGAGATGATTGCTGCAATCTCATTGCTGAGCAGCTGACATCCTTGGGAGTCATTCAGAGTTCCTGCCCCGACTCAGTGAAGCCCTAATTTTGGCCACTACGAGAGAGGGGAGAGCTCGGAGTTACAGACAAGGCTGTTTCCACATTCCACCATGGGCCAGGTAAGGGGGATTGGAGAAGAGGGGGATGTGGCATGAATAGCCTGCAGGTAACGTGGGTTGGGCAATGGGATCTCTCTGTGAGCCAGCAGAGACTTGATGGGCCGAAAGGTCGTGAGTAAATATGGAAACTGGCAATGATTTGAAAAGGAATTGTTTGCGGTGTGCATGGCTGCTGTTTAAGGATGTGAAAGTCCCTGAAAGGGAAGCAGAGGGGATTTCGCAAATTGTTCGAGAGATGAGGGATTCATCTTCACCGAAAGGTTGTCCATGGTGGATGTTCTCCTCGGAGAGAAGCAGTTGGGAGGAAGTTTGATAGAGGCAATGGGGTGGGCTGGGGGTGGGTCTCCCATTAACAGACTTGGAGTAATGCTGCTGGTAGAGCCATGCCTCACAGCACTGGAGACCCGGGTTCAATTCTGACCTCAGGTGTTGTCTGTGTGGAGTTTGCACGTTCTCCATGTGACTGTATGGGTGTTCTCCAGGTGCTGCGGTTTCCTCCCACATCCCAAAGGCGTGCAGGTTTGTACGTTAACTGTCCTCTGTAAATTACCCTGAGTGTGTAGGGAGTGGATGTAAAGTGGGACAACATAACAGAAAACCCAGACTGCAGGCGGTGTGAGGTGGCAATGTGACTAGGATCAGACTGTCTGTTGGGGCGTGAGATCCCAGCCCGTCTGGAGAAGTCATGGGATGGCAGCCGGAGGCTAAGGTATTAAGTAAGAGCAGAATTAGTCCATTTGGCCTATCAAGCCTACTCCGCCATTCAATCATGGCCGATCTATCTCTCCCTTCTAACTCCATTCTCCTGCCTTCTCCCTATAACCCCTGACAACCATACTAATCAAGAATCTATCTATCTCTGCCTTAAACATGTCCATGGGCCTCCACAACCGTCTGTGGCAACGAATTCCATAGATTAGCTACCCTCTGACTAAATAATTCCTTCTCATCTTCCTAATAGAACACCCTTTAATTCTGAGGCTGTGACCTCTAGCCCTAGACTCTCCCACTAATGGAAACATCCGCTCCACATCCACTCTATCCAAGTCTTTCACTATTCGGTATGTTTCAATGAGGACCCCCTTCATTCTTCTAAACTCCAGCGAGTAAAGGCCCAGTGCCGTCAAACACTTATCTTGTTAGCCCACTCATTCATGGGATCATTCTTGTAAATCTCCTCTGGACCCTCCCCAGGGCCAGCACATCATTTCCCAGATATGGTGCCCAAAATTGCTCACAATTCTCTGTAATGTGGCCTGACCAGAGCCTTATAGAGCCTCAGCATTGCATCCCTGTTTTTGTATTCTAGCCCTCCTAAAATAAATGTGAGCAATGTCTTTGCCAGGGGAAGGTGTAGAGCCTAGTCTCCCTGTGAAACACGGAAATGTCTGGCTGACCTGGACTAATATGCAGCAGCACAGGTTGAGAGAAATACACCGGAAAGGGGCAGGTCTGGTGTGTGACTCAGAACCCACAGGGGAGTTTTTATTGCAACAGACATGTGTTTTTATAGAAAATGTGGTAATTTTGCTGAAATGATGTCAATTGAAAAGCAAGGTATCTAATGTTTACATCCTTCAGAACAGATATTGCAACCAGTGAAGTTTTGAATTGTCTGTTTGATAAAGGGAAAGTACTGAGGTTCTGATATTACTGAATCGGAACCAAAGTCAGTGATGTATCTGGTGAAACAAGGAACTGCTTATGCTGATTTACAAAAAAGGACACAAAGAGCTTGAATAACTCAGCAGGGCAGACAGCATCTATGGAGGGAATGAACAGGCAGAAGATGGGTCCTGACCTGAAAATTCATCTATCCATTCCCTCCCCAGATGCTGCCTGACTCGTCGAGATCTTCCAGCACTTTGGGTTTTGCTCAAGATTCCAGCATCTATAATTCCTTGCGTCTCCAGGTGGTGAGTTACTCAGCTAAGGGCAGAGGAATTCAATGAATGGTGGTCTTTGAGGGTCTTTCTAACATTATTCACTCCCATGTCGATTCACCTCTACCCCATTGCGGACATTGGACTGTCTATGGAACTGATGCGCTACAATGCTGAGAACTATATTCTGCACTCTGTATCTTCCCCTTTGCTCTAACCATTGTACATTTTCTTTGACATGTATGTGCCTCTGTATGGTATATCAGTTCTGTTTGGATAGCATGTAAAACAAAGCTTTTTACTGTGTTTAAGAGGGAACTGCAGATGCTGGAGAATCGAAGGTTACACAAAAAAGCTGGAGAAACTCAGCGGGTGCAGCAGCATCTATGGAGCGAAGGAAATAGGCAACGTTTCAGGCCGAAACCCTTCTTCAGACTGATCGGGGACGGGGGTGGGCGGGGACAAGAAAGGGAAAAGGAGGAGGAGGAGCCCGAAGGCTGGGGGATGGGAGGAGACAGCAGGGGGGCTGAGGAGGGGGAGGAGACAGCAATGACTAACAAAATTGGGAGAATTCGATGTTCATGCCCCCGGGATGCAGACTCCCTAAACGGAATATGAGGTGCTGTTCCTCCAATTTCCGGTGCTGCTCGCTGTGGCCATGGAGGAGACCCAGGACAGAGAGGTCGGAGACGGAGTGGGAGGGGGAGTTGAAGTGCTGAGCCACCGGGAGGTCAGCTTGGTTATTGCGGACCGAGCGGAGGTGTTCGGCGAAACGATCGCCCAACCTCCGCTTGGTCTCACCGATATAGATCTGCTGACATCTAGAGCAGCGGACGCAATAGATGAGGTTGGAAGAGATGCAGGTAAACCTCTGTCGCACCTGGAACGATTGCTTGGGTCCTTGAACGGAGTCGAGGGGGAGGTAAAGGGACAAGTGTTGCATCTCTTGCGGTTGCAAGGGAAAGTGCCCGGGGAGGGGGTGGGTACGAGAGGGAAGGGAAGAATTGACAAGGGAGTTATGGAGGGAGCGGTCTTTGCGGAAGGCAGATATGGGGGGAGATGGGAAGATGTGGCGAGTGGTGGGGTCACGTTGGAGGTGGCGAAACTGACGGAGGATTACCTTTTGTATGTGACGGCTGGTGGGGTGAAAGGTGAGGACTAGGGGGACTCGGCCCTTGTTGCGAGTGGGGGGATGGGGAGAGAGAGAGCAGTGTTGCGGGGTATGGAAGAGACCCTGGTGCGAGCCTCATTTATGGTGGAGGAGGGGAACCCCCGTTCCCTGAATAATGAGGACATTTCAGATGTCCTGGTGTGGAACGTCTCATCCGTGGAGCAGATGCGGCGTAGACGGAGGAATTGGGAGTAGGGGATGGAGTCCTTACAGGAAGCAGGGTGGGAAGAAGTGTAGTCCAGATAGCCATGGGAGTCAGTGGGTTTGTAGTGTATGTCGGTCAGAAGCTTTTTTGTGTAACCAAAGCTTTTTACTGTACCTTGCTACTTGTGACAATAGTAAACATAAACCTTAGCTTAGGTCAGAGCTCGGCAGTAGCATACACACCCCACCTCGTGGTTCCAACCCTGATTTGGATCAGTTTGTTCAGCTCCAACGCTCTCCAGACCTGGTGTGTGCTTGAATTAGGTGGCTTAATAGTCCACCGTCCATTGAGGAACTGACCATCGTATCTACCAGTTCATCTTCTCCTTCAGGCCAGTGTGCCTTGGGATTTCCCCCTCTGGCTGCTCTGATTTCTTCCCACATCACATTTCCCCCCTTGCCCTGCTTTAGAATGGATGTCATGAGGATGGAGAGAGTGCAGAGAAGATTTACGAGAGATGTTGCCTGGATTCAATAACCAGAGCTACAGGGAGAGGTTGGACATGGTGGGCCTTTATTCCTTGGAGTACAGGAGGCTGAGGGGTGATCTTATAGAGGTGTATAAGATCATGAAGGGAAGTGATTTCATCCCCACACCTTCCTAGGGTTGAGAAGTTGAGATTGTCCATCCCCTGCTGTCTTCTATCTCAGTACCACATTCTGTTTCTTTCATTGGTGGAAACATCTCGACATTTATCCTGTCGATTCACTAAGGCTCTCAACCCCTTCCAGAAGATCACTCCTCATTCTTCTGAACTCCAAAGAATACAGAGACAACTTCTTCAACCATGTATGGTAGGACAACTCCCTGAGCCCCAAAATTAGCAGATGAATTGCCTCGACTGCTAGTAATTAAGGTGACGCAAGCTCCACACAGCGCTGCATGCTGACTCTCCTGCAGAAGGTGAAGGATTGTTGAATATCAGTCCTCTTCCTGACACAGCAGATCTAAAAATAAGGAGAGAACAAGGGAGCTGACAGACCACAGACATTCTCCCAGCTTGGTTACAGCAGCTGATTCTGCTGCTCCAGCTCTCTGTCCTAGTTTTGCAGATCAGCAAAGGTGGAGCGGGGGGAGGGGGGGACATTTCAATGTTCTGTTGTCAGTACACATGACAATTAAACACTCTTTTGACTCTTGAAGCTGAGGCCAGACTTCGGGGTCAGAACATAGCAAGATGCTATTTCCTTTATCCTGTATCTGTACACTGTGGACGGCTTGATTGTAATCATGTATAGTCCTTCCGCTGACTATAGCAGGCAACAAAAACGCTTTTACTGTACCTCAGCACACGTGACAATGAACTAAACTAGCCCAGTGACTCCTCTGTTAACTCGGAGGCATCATGAGATGTCGCATCTTGAGTGGCTGAATGGCCTCCTATGATGCCTCAGGGTTCACAGAGGAGTCTCTGGGGTAGAAGAGAGTGTCCTGACACTGACCTACAGTAGGTCTCCTGATTCTGCCAATCCTCACCAACATTCACCCTCACAACCCTCCCGAGACATTACTTATTCCGATGAGTCTGAAACTTGAATGGTTGCTCCAGAATCCACAGGCTTTCGTTTTGAGCACTTTCCTATCACATGTGGACCTAAACTTTGCGCAGTTCTCAAAAAGGGCCTGTTTTTGTCGGGTGTTGATGTATGTGAGAGGAAAAATGTAAGTGGATACTTTATGGACAGCACGGACATGATGGGCCAAACGGCCTGTTTCCATGAGATGACTATAGCAAGCTGTAACCTTCAGTGAGGAAGCCTGAGTGCCCTTCACAAAAGTGGAGCTCAGCAGTTTGTGGGCAGTCATTAATCAGAGACGGGGTAAGGCAGGCAGGCAGCAGCATCCAGGGAGTGGATGGTTCACAGCTGGGCAGCGCTGGGTCTGTGCTGTGGACCTGGCGCTGCTCTCTCGCTCTTACTCGGTGCCGGTACACTCTTATCAGCCGCAGATCAGCAGAGCTTGGAAAGCTGTCATTTCCGATCAGCGAGCTGCCTTCTCGAGGCCCAGACCGCCTCAGCCACAGTTGTGATTTTGTGAGCATAGTTTGAAAGGCAGTTATATTGACCTTAAATAATGGAGTAATTTCTGTACTAAGCTACTGTTCAGGCGGGGTTAGTCACAATTTGTGTTGTGTTTCTGTTTGTGTTTGATCACTTTTTTCCAAGAAGGAAATGAGTAATAAAATGAAATTCTATAGCGTGTGTTATAAACTTCAGATAATAATTTGAGGTGAACAGATTGATGGAAGGCAATGATAGTGTGCCGGTGTGTGTGTGTACATTGATGTACATCTTTCTCTGTCTGTTGTCTACGTGCATGGGTCCCTCAATATTGCTGTGTTATGCACGCATTGTGCAGTAAAGCCATGTATGGGACATCGTTCTCTGTGCCTGTGGCAGTGGATGTGGGCTTGTTCCCTTGCAGACATTCCCAGCAAGACGTGGCATATGTCTCTTCCCCCAATGTTTCATTGAACAACCAGCTCCCATCTTCCAAACGTGGACAATTTCTAACGTTGCCCCCAGATGGCAACTGGGCTAATCTGTAACGAGCTGGGTAGAGGTGGACAATAGACAATAGGTGCAGGAGTAGGCCATTTGGCCCTTCGAGCCAGCACTGCCATTCAATGTGATAATGGCTGATCATCCCTAATCAGTACCCCGTTCCTGCCTTCGCCCCATATCCCCTAACTCCGCTATCTTTAAGAGGCCTATCCAGCTCTCTCTTGAAAGTATCCAGAGAACCGGCCTCCACCGCCCTCTGAGGCAGAGAATTCCACAAACTCACAACTCTCTGTGTGAAAGTGTTTCCTCGTCTCCGTTCTAAATGGCCGACCCCTTATTCTTAAACTGTGGCCCCTGGTTCTGGACTCCCCCAACATCGGGAAGATGTTTCCTGCCTCTACCCTGTCCAATCCCTTAATAATCTTATATGTTTCAATACGGTCGCCTCTCATCTTTCTAAATCCCAGAGTATATGACAGTTCAGCCATCCTGGGAATTAACCTGGTGATCCTACGCTGCACTCCCTCAATAGCAAGAATGTCCTTCCTCAAATTAGGGGACCAAAACTGCACACAATACTCCAGGTGTGGTTTTGCTAGGGCTCTGTACAACTGCAGAAGGACCTCTTTGCTCCTATACTTAACTCCTCTTGTTATGAAGGCCAACATGCCATTGGCTTTCTTCACTGCCTGCTGTCGGTCGGCACCCTCATCGACGGCCACATTGACCTCTCCACTTTCGCCTCTGGGTCCCCGCCTGACCCCTGTGTGGCGCCGAAACAGGCCCCAGGATGCGTCGACTCGCAGGCTCCAACTCCAACCCGCGAGGGAGCCTCCCTATAGAGGATCTGTCTGCCTTTCACCGCAACCTGCGTTTTTGGAAGACAAGAAGGTGTGAAGTGAAAGACCAAGGTGGTTTTAGTGGTCGCCCTCACTATGACATGACATTTGATGTTGGTTCAGTGAGTGTGTGGAACTCTGAGTGTGCCTCTTACTGATAGAAGCTGCAGGCTGATGAACCTACCTGCTATTCTGACCATTGTACAGCTTCCATCGTGAATCCCATACTCCTAGATACCAGACATATTAACTCTCATTCTTCTGCCATTCTGTAGCTCACATCCCAACAGTATGAACATTGATTTCTCCAATTGTAGGTAACTTACCAAAGTCCCCACCCCTTTCTTCCACCCCTCCTTTTTTTTTACCCCCTCTCTTCCCTGTGCCTCGCCTACACCAATTTGAAATGTCACCCATCTATGTTCTTCAGAGATGCTGCAGCACAACAGTTACACCAGCACTTTATGTCCAAATCCATGAACATTCTTGCCCAACTGCACCAAGCCATCCATCAATCCATAGGGAAAGACCAGGATATTCCCACCACTCCCAGAGGCATTGGCAGACATTGCATTCCCACACAGAACACTGTGTGAAAAGCCACATACATGTTGGTCATGCCAGCTGCAGTGTCTGTGAACACCACCCACCTCCTTCCCCTCTGTCCCTGCATCCAGCATGACTTATCTGATGTCTCCTGCCATTCACATGGGTGATGGGGTGGCACTGCGGCTATAGCTGCTGCCAGAAACCTGCATTTGGTCCAGACCTTGAGAGCTGTCTGTGTGGAGTTTACACGTTCTCCTTGTGACCATGTGGATTTTCTCTGGATGCTCAGGCTTCCTCCCACATCCCAAAGATGTGCGGGTGTGTAGGTTAATTGGCTCTCTGTAAGTTGCCCCCTGAGTAGGTACGTGGGGAGCAGATATGATGGGCATATGAGAGAGAATTAGTAGCTAGAAATGTCCTGAGAGCAGGCATGGACTCGATGGGCTGAATCATAAGGAATAGGAGCAGAATTAGGCCATTCGGCCCGTCAGGTCTACTCCGCCATTCAATCATGGCTGATCTATCTCTCCCTGCTAACGCCATTCTTTTGCATTCTCCCCATAACCTCTGACACCCGTAGTAATCAAGAAATGGCCTTCGATGCACTATGAATATCAAAAGACCAATCTATAAAAATCAAATGGGAATGGAGTTGTGATTGTGACTGGGAATACTCTGGTTCCCCAAACTCCAGTCGGTGTAGATGGGGTGTCGGGGATAGAGCGCAGTCTCTCTCTGATCTGGTGCTCAGCTCCATGCCCGGTTCCTCTTACAGCTGTGAAGATCGTAGCCTAGTCTTGCCGCTGCGCCAACAACAGAGCTGGAGATGGCGGAGGAGCCGGGTCTACCGGATGATGCAGGTGCCGGTGAAATCAACCAGAAGAGCTTCCTGGTCAACCTGTACCAGTTTATGAAGGAGCGGGGCACTCCCATCGAGAGAATCCCACACCTGGGCTTCAAGCAAGGTGAGTGAGGGGCTGAGGCAGGAGGGGGGACTGAGCCTCGGGCATCCCTGGCAAAAGCTGATCAGCTTGGCAGGTAATGCCATGCATGGCAAGGGGTGAATCCACGATGGCATTCTGAGACACGGCGCTTCCCAAAACAAGTTCCACATCCAATAATGTATCATTAAAGGAAAGAAACACAGCAGGCAACCTTTGCTCAGTGAAGGGTGGCACGGCAGCAGAGCTGCTGCTTCACAACCCCTGAGACCCAGGTTCAATCCTGACACCAGGTGCTGTCTATGTGGTGTTTGCATGATCTCCATGCAACTGTGTATGTTTCCTCTGGTTTCCTCCCACATCCCAAAGACGTGCTGGTTTGTAGGTTAATTGAGCCTCTGTAAATTGCCCCCTGGTGTGTAGGGAATGAATGATAAAGTGAGATAGCATAGAACTAGCATGAAAGGGTGATCTATGGTCGTTGTGGACTCGGTGGGCTGAGAAGCACTGCAGAAGCCTCAGTACTGTAGCTTCTCCCCAAAAGCTGCAGTGCTTACGGCTACCCAGCACGAGTGGGCGTGAGAGAGCGGTGGTGTCTTCTGGCGCAGGGAGTGACGGAGGAGGGAGGAGGGGGAACAATGACAATGACAATACTCTCGCTGTACATGGTGGGATCTTGACGGAAGTTCCCACCTTTTGCTGACTCTGTGACTGCTTTCTCTTCACAGTGAACCTGGCCACACTCTACAAGGCAGTGGAGAAGCTGGGCGGTTACGAAGTGGTGAGTCATTTTTTTGTTGCCCTCTGTGGCAGGGAATTCCACAGTGGTACAGGTGGTACAGGTCTGAATCCCAGCCACCTGTGATGTTCCTGCTCTCTAGCCTTGGACTGTTCCTCCATCATGAGTCAGCCAGGCTTTGATTGAAGAAGGATCTGACCAGAAACGTCACCTATCCATGTTCTCGTCACCTGTCTGATCTGCTGAGTTACTCTAGCATTTTGTCTTTTTTTGACTGGCAGCTTGGTCCTACTCTGCCTTGCAATGCAGGCCGTGCATTTACCCCTCTATAAAGCTCAAGAGTCCAGAATATTTAACTCCCTGACATTGGGCCCTAATACTGTTCTAATGAAGCTTGCTCGAAGCTCAAGGTGAACACCTCACCCTCTTGTCTCAGACTTGTCTCAGACTTCCTGCCTCAATGCTGAGCAGCACCTTCCAGTCACGATAATTTGCCTTTCTCTGTGCGCCTCATGGTATCATCAGGGTTCAGTTCTTGTCCCCTCAATCGCATCTCCTGTGGGGTGACCATCGCCCCCTCGCCTGTCAACTGTGTCCAGCACCAATCCGTCAATCTCTGCTCCCTTTCAGACCCGCCCTGTTCACTCCCTCTTGCCCCTCCTCACCACCCTGACAACCTAAAACATGTTTGATTAACATCGAAGATAGACACAGAATGTTGGAGTAACTCAGCGGGGCAGGCATGATCTCTGGATAGAAGGAACGGGTGACGTTTCGGGTCGAGACTCTTCTTCAGATTGAGAGTCAGGGGAGAGGGAGACACGGAGGTGAGGAAGTGTAAGGTGTGAAAACAGGACATCAAAGGTGATGAATCTCAAGGCAAATGTAGCTCAAGGATCAAGGTTAGCTTGGAGAAGGTGACAAGGAAGCATCTGTTTCCATCTGTTCCCAGTTTTAGTGGGAGACCATCGACCCCAAACATTAGCAGTGTCCTGTCCCCACCCACACTGCCTGGCAATATACAATAGACAATCGGTGCAGGAGTAGGCCATTTGGGCCTTCGAGCCAGCACCGCCATTCAATGTGATCATGGCTGATCATCCCCAATCAGTACCCTGGCGTGCAGTATTTTGTCCGTGGAGGCCTGTCGCTTACTTCCCCTGACATTTTGGCACCGGTCTTTCCCATGCGCAGTGTCCAATCCAATGAATTCCAATCTCAAGGGCTTGACTTGGAAACCAGCCCCAAACAAACGTCAACATCTCGGCCCTCTGAGACCTACTGGTCATGGGGACTTGTCCAGACTTTGGTTCCCAGGAATCCTCAGCTGGGAATTGGCAAGGAGTGTTGGAAAACATCCACAAAATCTCACGTCATTCGCATTTCTTCTCCAGCAGCAGCTTCCAGCTGCACCCTGGTGACCTGGCAAGGGTCACGCTCCCTGTGAGGGGGTGAGGTCATTGTTTGGGTATCTGCAGCTATTGGGACCTCCAAAGTGTCCAGAGGTTGCTCACCAGGAAAGGGGCCCTGGGTGACTCCAATCTCCCTGGTCTACAGGGACTGAATCACGGGGAGATACAGGTCAGGGACAGGCCCTTTGGCCCAACGGGTCCGTGCCGACCATCAACCACTCATTTACATAGTCCTACATTAGTCCCATTCCTTTTTTCTCCTTTGACATTTCATTGAAAGTTGAAGGAAAAGATTAAACTGGCCCCAGATTCCATCACTCCCTACACACTGGGGGCAATTTACAACCAGCACGTCTTGGGGATGTGGGAGGGAACCGGAGCATACAGTCACAGGGAGAAAGTGAAATCTAAACAGGCATAGAGTGCAGGAGGTCGGGATTGAACCCGGATCCCTAGCTGTGTGAGACAGCAGCTCTACCCGCTGCACCGCCCGGACACGACAGTGTTCCAGTCCAAGTTGCTCTTCACCCTCCCTGGATACGCACGTGACATGCAGCAGGATGTGACTGGCAGAGTGGGTCTCCCATGGGCTCTGTGCTGCTGGCATCAGGGAACAAGGCAATTGCTCCAAAATTCTCAGCAAAAGCACAATACCTGACAGCTGCATCATCTGGAGCAAGGATTAAAATAGGAATCTGTTGCCTCAGCAGGTGACGGAGAGCGGGAGATGCTGCCTCCCTCCTCCTCCTCCTTGCTTCCTTCCTTTATGTCAGAGAGACAGCATGGAAACAGGCCCTTCGGCCCACCGAGTCTGTGCTGACAAACGATTACCCATACACTGATGCTATCCCACATACTAGGGACAATTTACAGATGGCAACAATTAACCTACAAACCCGAACGTCTTTGGAGTGTATAAACATTGTGCTCTGTAAAACATATAAATAAATAATTGTTCAGTGTGTGTATATAATATAACAAACAGAAAAATAAATGGCGCAAAGTCAAAAACATAACTCAATAAATAAATAAAAGTTCAATAAATTAAAAAATACAGGTTGAAGGGCCTGTTTCTACGCTCTAACTCTACATTAAACTGAACCAGCAAAAGGGCCACATAGCTGGGGCACATATGAGTGCCCATGGCTATATCTTTAGCTTGAAGAAAGTGAGAGAAGTCAAAAGAGAAGCTGTTGAGGGTGAGGCCAAGTTCAGTCAGGTGGAGACGAGTGTTAGTGGAGGGGAATCGATTAGGAAGATAGACACAAAAAGCTGGAGTAACTCAGCGGGTCGGACAGCATCTCTGGAGAAAAGGAATGGGTGACGTTTTGGATTGAGACCCTTCCAACTGACAGAGAGACAGGGGAAAGGGAAACAAGGTGATGTATGGAGATAGAACAAATGAATGATATGCAAAAAAGTAACATTGATATGGGAAACAGGCCATTATTAGCTGTGGCCTAAAGCAAACATGAGTACAGACATTGAGTCTCAACAAGACGACTTTGAAGCTGGTACGACTGGGGGAGGGATGGAGAGAGAGTGGGTGCAAGGGTTACTTGAAGTTAGAGAAATACAAATTCATACCACTGGGTTGTAAACTGCCCGATTTGCCCAAACATATTGGGTCTCTGTCAAGAAAGATCCAGGAAGGCCTTGAGACATTCCTGGTGGAGGGTGGAGGTGTAAAGGGACTGGACATCCATGGTGAATATGAAAAAATGGGGTCTAGGAATTGGAAATTGTTGAAGTGATGAAGAGCATGTGAGATGCCTGCCTCGGATGTAGGTTGGAAGGGACTGAACAAGGTGAAAGTGGAGGTATGTGGAGATGAGTTTAGCGAGGGGCAATCCCGTTTGTGCATTCTGGGAAGGAGATAGAAATGAGCAATGGGAGAATCAACAAGGAGTAGGTGCAGTCCAAGGAAGGACATGGCAGGTTGGCTGGCGAGGTGGGGGCAGTGGGAATACACTCTGGAGAGGGGCAGGAACACGGCCATCTGCTGCTCGGAGAGCACACTGCTGACAAGGTGGGGAATTTCCCCCCCCCCCTCCCCTCGACAAACCGTTAACTTCAGACATGGGAATTCAGGTTTTACTGAGAAATAATGACTGTATCTCTCCAAGTCAGGAAGTGTGCGTGTACAGAGAACTGATAAAATTATACTGATGATTTAAAACCGCTAGCGTGACAGACAAACCCTCCACCACACCAGTCCCCTACCAGTAATTTCACAAGAATGAACTGGATCAATTTCGCTCAATACTTTTCCGATCCATTTATCTGTCCAAGTGTATTTTAAGTCAGATTTGCATCTTCTTCTGTAGATTCCTTTCGCAGCTCATCCCAGGTACAGACTATAAATTGCCCTCTTAAATCTCTTTTTCTCACCATAATCCGATGTCCTCTAGTTTTAGAATCCTCTACCATAGGAAAAAGACTGTGAGCGTTCACTTAATGCGTGTCCCTCACGATCTTGTACACCTCTATAAGGTCACCCCTCGGCCTCCGTTGCATCAAAGAAAAAAAGGCCCAGCCTGTCCAACCCAATGATCAGTCTGAAGAAGGGTTTCGGCCCGAAACGTTGCGGGTGCAGCAGCATCTATGGAGCGAAGGAAATGGGCAACGTTTCGGGCCGAAAACCTTCTTCAGACTGAAGGAAATAGGCAACGTTTCGGCCCGAAACGTTGCCTATTTCCTTAGCTCCATAGATGCTGCTGCACCCGCTGAGTTTCTCCAGCACTTTTGGCTGTCCAAGCTCTTCCTGGCCTCACCAAGCTATCTCACTGGGCCCATTTCTCTCTCTCTCTCTCTTCATAAGAGCTGGGAAAGGCTAGAGATCAAACGGGTGTTAAGTTGGAGGGAGGAGAGACTGCTTGGGGGAATAAGGTGTCTGTGCCGGGCTGATGCATGGAGATGTGTTGGCAATAACTACAAATGCTGGTTTACACCAAAGATAAACACAAAATGCTGGAGTAACTCAGCGGGACAGGCAGCATCTCTGGGTGACGTTTCGGCTCGAGACCCTTCTTCAGACTGAGTTGTTTGGTGATGCTGCCCACTGCCACCCAGTGCTACTGACCAACTACATACTGCACCAGAGACCTGGGTTCGATCCTGACCATGGGCACAGTGTGCGCGTGTGTGTGTGCAGTTTGCACGTTCTTCCTGCGACCACGTGCGTTTCCTTTGCGTGCTCCGGTTTCCTCCCACAACCCTATCCACGTACACTACAGTTGCGGCTTGGCCCACTGAATTACTCCAGCACTTAGTGTTTTTTTTATTTTGTAAACCAGCATCTGCGGTTCCTTGTGTCTACCAAAGATATGCGGGATTTGTAGGTTAATTGTCCCTCTGTAAATTGCCCCTAATGGGTCGGGAGTGGATGAGAAAGTGGGATAACATAGAAACGGTTTGAACAGGCCGAAGGGTCTGTTTCCCTGCTGTATCTCGAAAAAGAAATGTAAAACTAAATTTCATCTCTGCTCCTGCAGGTCACCACAAGCCGTCTCTGGAAGAATATTTACGATGAGCTGGGGGGGAGCCCAGGCAGTACCAGCGCCGCCACCTGTACCCGCCGGCACTATGAGAGGTAGGAGTGGGCACAGTGCAGAGACTACACACCTGTGTGGAGGGGTGGGTGTCCCTGCACCTCACTTGCCCCCCCTGCTGGCTGTCTGGGGGCAGTTGCCAAGAAGGGTTCTAACCCGAAACATTCACATTCTCCAGAGTTGCAGCCTGACCTGTTGTTTAGTTGAGACATACAGCGTGGAAACAGGCCCTTCGGCCCGCTGAGACCACACCGACTGCACACCGGCTCAAGCTGACTCTTACAAAATAAACAGAGAATGCTGGAAAGGCTCAACAGGTCAGGCAGCATCTGTGGAGGGAGAAACTATCCATGTTCCTTTAACTTGCACCTGACGTATTCATGTTATTCCCTCTATCATGTATCATAGAAACATAGAAACATAGGTGCAGGAGTAGGCCATTCGGCCCTTCGAACCTGCACCGCCATTTGATATGATCATGGCTGATCATCTAACTCAGTATCCCGTACCTGCCTTCTCTCCATACCCTCTGATCCCCTTAGCCACAAGGGTCACATCTAACTCCCTCTTAAATATAGCCAATGAACTGGCCTCAACTACCCTCTGTGGCAGAGAGTTCCAGAGATTCACCACTCTGTGTGTGAAAAAAGTTCTTCTCATCTCAGTTTTAAAGGATTTCCCCCTTATCCTTAAGCTGTGACCCCTTGTCCTGGACTTCCCCAACATCGGGGACAATCTTCCTGCATCTAGCCTGTCCAACCCCTTAAGAATTTTGTAAGTTTCTATAAGATCCCCTCTCAATCTCCTAAATGCTAGAGAGTATCATTACACTATGGATGGTTTGATTGGAATCATGTTATTCTCTTTCCACTGCCCTTTTCCCTTTCCCCCCTGCCTCTCCCCCTCTCTCCCCCCCTCCCTCTCCCCCCCCCCCCCCCCCCCCCCCCCCCCCCCCCCCTCCCCGCCCCTCTCTTGGACAGGCTGGTGTTGCCGTACGAACGCCACCTGAGGGGGGAGGCTGACCGCCCTCTGCCGGCGGGCAAGCCCCGGAAACAGTACAAGGTGGTCCGGGGCAAGGACGGCAAGGGCTCCAGCGCTGAGCTGAAGGAGCAGAACAGCAAGCGGAGACCGGGGAAGACTGGCGTGCAGCAGAACCAAGGCGGTGAGGTACGGTAACCCACTCCTTCCCGACTGTCTGTCTACGGAGAGTGGTGGCACAAGGCGCAGCGGGTAGAGCCGCTACCTCACAGCACCGGAGACCTGAGTTCCATCCTGACATCGGGTGCTGTCCATGTGGAGTTTGCACGTGGGTTCTATTTGTGATCGCGTGGGTTTCCCCGGGTGCACTGGTACAGGTTGAGTGGTTAGTCTGCCGCTGTAAATTATGTGGGGGTGACAACAGCTGGGAAGATGAAACTGAAACTCACTGAATCTGGAGGTGTGAGTTTTCACATTTCTGTACCTTCTGCCAGAGGGGAGAAGAGGGAGTGACCGGGGGTGCGACTGGCCCTTGATGATGCTGCTGGCCTTGCCGAGGCAGCGTGGGGTGTAAATGTAGTTTGGGCATCCCTGTGACTGAAGATTTCTGTCTTGTGTCCCCTCTCCCCCCATCACACACACACACAGATTCCCCTTCTGGTGGCCAATGCGGACACGGGGTCGGGGTCGGCCAGGGACCCTCGCCGCCTCTGCACATCTCCTACCGAAGACCACAAGTGCCCGGGAACGGACGGGGCGACGACGGGAGACAAAGGTTGTACCGGGTCCCCACGTCCAGCCGGCGACAAGGTCCCTGGTCCGGGGTCGAATGAGGAGCTGCGGGTGGCGGGAGGGGTGACCGACGGAGAGACGAAGCCGGGTCCCCACCGCTCTTCGCCCTGGAAGGAGCGGGCAATCCTGTCGCCTTTAGCCAAGAAGAAGTTCCTCGCCCAGACAGGGGTGGTGGCGGCGGCCGGAGCCGGAGCGGTCAGTCTGGCCAGACCCACGGTCATCCAGCCGCCGCCGCTGCCGCCTCCACCGCGCCCGGCCGGCTGTCGGATAGCAGGGGAGAGTGGACAGGAGCCGCGGACAAGCCCAGCGCCCCCGCTGCGTCCAGCCGCGGTCAAGCCGCTGCCCCTCGCTGACAGACGGGCCGGGTTCTGCTGCCGCGGCTACAGGGAGCTGTACGACCGGCCTACCGACCTCAGCTTGCCCCGACCCCGGCCTCTCGCCCACCCGCCGTGGGCAGTCGAGCCAGGCCGACCTAAAGCGTGCTGGGTGCCGCCTCTAAGCGTGGCGCTGCCGCGGAAGGTACCGGTCAAGCGGCTGAAGGCGGCCGGAGGTTTGTGCGAGGCGGGCCCGCTGACGGAGGCGGCTTTGGGCAAGAGGTATCGCGTCGTGTCCCCGCTGCGAGTGGTGAAGCAGCCGGAGGCCCATGAGGGACCGGCGGGGGAGGACAAGCCGGGCAAAGCCCCTCCGCCGACCTGGTTGCTGGCGGCGCCCAGAGCCCATCTCCCCTGCCCAGCCCCGGCGCTGAGGGAGCGGTTCCCGGCCGCCTACCTCCTCCCATTCAAAGGGCAGGCACTCTATTCCTCCCTCGTCCCCTCGCTCGCCTTCAGCTCCTTCATGGCGCCGGCCGGGCCGGCGGGGACTCTCACCGCTCCTGGATACCCGCTGGATCTCTACAAACATTGGGCAACCGGACCTTCCTACGACTCCTTCCTCCGGCATCGACTCTACCCGCTAGCTAGTTATCCCACGCCCTACCTCTCCGCCCAAGTGCGGCCTCCGCTGTAGAGCGGCCCGGCTCGGCTCGGCCCGGCCCGGGCGACTGCGCTGGCCCGGGGCCTGTGACCGAGAACGCTCCACCCTAGAACCACACAAACGGGGCATCGCCCCTCGCTGAGCCAATGACCCGGGTCGCGCTGAAAGGACAGAAGATGGCCCGGGTCGACCTCGTGTGTAAATAATCCGTGACAGACAGAGACTGGCCGGGGATACAAGGCCCCAGGGAACTTCGGACATCGGCGCGGAACGACTTGACTTTGCCGAGCTCCGCGCTGCTGCTGCTGCTCCGAGTGTCAAGAGGAATCCGATGGACTCGTTCAGGGAGCGACCGGTGAACCGCAGATGCTGGAATCAAGAGTGAAAAAAGCCAAAGTGTTGGAGGAACACAGCGGGTCAGGCAGCATCCGTGGAGGGAATGGACAGATGGCGTTTTGTGTCGGGACAGTGAGACTGGAGAGGTTGTACGTTACCCGAAATGTCCCGCCACAGATGCTACCTGACCCGCTGAGTTCCTCCGGCACTTTGACTTGCAACTGGTTTAGGGGGCAAACGGGCCAGGAGGTGAGAGTTGGACGATTCCTTGTAGATTAGCAAACAAATAGAGATAATTTATATACACATAAACCTGGAGTAACTCAGCGGGACAGGCAGCATCTCCGGAGAGAAGGAATAGGTGACGTTTCGAGTCGAGACCCTTCTTCAGACCAAAGATTATAGAGGAGCTCCTCTAGGATCTTTGCTTCAGACTGAGAGTCAGGGGAGAGGGAAACGAGAGATGTAGACGGCGAAGTAGAGAGATGTAGAACAAATGAATGAAAATATGCAAAAAAGTAAGCGGGGGGGGGGGGGGGGGGGGGGGGCAAGGGCTACCTGAAGTTGGAGAAATCAGATTCATATCACTGGGTTGTAAGCTGTCAATTTGCGTTTGGCCTCACTTTGACAATGGAGGAGGCCTAGGTCAGAAAGGTCAGTGTGAGAATGGGAAGACTCGATATCATCCAACATCAAGTCGGCACATGCTGTATGTGGCATCTCACCGCGCAGAAACGAGCAGCCGGGAACTGCAGGTCCTGCTTTACACTGAAGACCGACCCAAAATGCTGGAGTAACTCAGCGGGAGGGGCAGCATCTCTGGAGAGAAGGAATGGGTGGCGTTTCGGGTCGAGACCCTTCTCAGCCCATTTCTTCTCTCCAGTGAGCGTGCAGAAATGAGCGGCACTTTGCAACATTATAAGGCGGCCACACACACCTCACCGCCGACAACTGAGACTAGACGCCATCTCCCACACGTGACTGAATGAACCGAGGAGCTCTCGGGATGATGGACTAATGAATACAATTGGTGTCTGTATCACCTCTCTCTGATGGACGTGCATGTAAACGTGACTCTAAACTATGTATTTGATAAAGACCAACATGTCGCCAGAAACCTGATTCTATGTTTAATCCCTGTAAATGAAATGTTGGTGATCTCTGTTCGTGCTTTAGCCATCTGTCTTCCCCGGGTTGATCTGTTATGTTCGGTTAGATCAATTTGATCCGTGTTTCCTCGCTCCCCCCCCCCCCCCCCACCACACACCCACCGACTTTGCCTGGTGTAATGGCGACCTGAAGACCCACAATCCTCCCAGCTTCGGAAACCTCTCTATCTGTCTCGTGTTGTGAGCGGGCACTCGGCGAATGGAATGGTATACACTCTATTGCCACATGTGACAAGGCACAGTGAAATTATTTCCTTGCATACCCGAGGTGTACAAGGTAGCTGAAGGGATAGTCTGGGATCGTGTTATAGGAACAGAATTAGGCCATTCGGCCCATCGGGTCTACTCCGCCATTCAATCTTGGCAGGAGAATGGGGTTAAGAGGGGAAATTAGATATCCTGGGATGGGAGGACTTTCCTATGAAGAAAGACTGGATAGACTCGGCTTGTACACGCTAGAATTTAGAAGATTGAGGGGGGATCTTATGGAAACTTACAAAATTTCTTAAGGGGTTGGACAGGCTAGATGCAGGAAGATTATTCCCGATGTTGGGGAAGTCCAGAACTAGGGGTCACAGTTTAAGGATAAGAGGGAAGTCTTTTAGGACCGAGATGAGAAAATCATTTTTTACACAGAGAGTGGTGAATCTGTGGAATTCTCTGCCACAGAAGGTAGTTGAGGCCACAGTTCATTGGCTATATTTCAGAGGGAGTTAGATGTGGCTCTTGTGGCTAAAGGGATCAGGGGGTATGGAGAGAAGGCAGGTACAGGATACTGAGTTGGATGATCAGCCATGATCATATTGAATGGCAGTGCAGGCTCGAAGGGCCGAATGGCCTACTCCTGCACCTATTTTCTATGTTTCTATGAGACGATCCAAGATTGCATGGCGGAGTCAACAATTCACTTCTGACCTTATTTAGGGGAAGCGGGGTCTTCATGGTCTGGAACAGCGACTGATTAAACCCGTGGACAAGGGCACACTCTCGTGTTGGATTGTAGAATTGCAGCCAGCAAACCTTTCATTCTAGAAACAAGGAATTGTAGAAGTTAGACACAAAATGCTGGAGTAACTCAGCGGGACAGGCAGCAACTCCGGAGAGAAGGAATGGGTGATTGGATAGGTATATGGACGGGAAAGGAATGGAGGGTTATGGTCTGAGTGCAGGTAGATGGGACTAGGGGGGAATAAGTGTTCGGCACGGTCTAAAAGGGCCGAGTTGGCCTGTTTCCGTGCTGTAATTGTTATATGGTGACGTTTCGGGTCGAGACCCTTCCTCAGACTTGTTTGTCTTGTGTGCCTGAATAAAGGGCAAGGCCATAAACGTCACCTATTCCTTTTCTCCAGCGAAGTCGCCCGACCCACTGTTACTCCAGCTTTTTTGTGTCTTTCTTCAGGTTCAAGCCAGCATCTGCAGTTCCTTCCCACACACCTCGGTCAACCCATGTCCCGATTCTAAGCCGCATCTCAACCAGTGCTTGGTTTCCCGGGTGCTGCTCTGCCAAGTTCACGCCCCGCAAAACAGTCTCCAAAAGCGCCAATAACGCGAGAGAAGATCGTGCTTTATTTCCTGGGGTCAAGAATGGCGTGTTTTTTTTTAATCGAAACTCTCTTAAGTTCCAAATTCTGACGCCGTCTTCCTCGATGCTTGGAAGCGACAGTTCATCAGCACAGGAAGAGTTTTCCCTCCGTGACCTTTGCAATCTGAGGAAGAGCAATGAGAAAGAAAACGGTAGCAATTGAGCATTTGTGTGAAATTTCCTGGAATATCCTCACTCGATAGGACTGTCCAGGAGCGCAGAGAAATGGTCTGAGTGACCTTGTATTAGAACCCCCCCTCAACAGACAAAGAATCCCCAGCAGCATCAGAGGGCACTGGCTGCATGGCTGCTACCTCCTGCACCTGTGCTGTGAACTCATTGATCATTTGTGTCACTACCAATTTCCATCCTGCGCTCAAATTCACTTGGACCATCTCCGACATGTCCCTTCATTTTCTTGGTCTCCATCCCAGGAGATAGCCTATCGACTGACATCTATTATAAACCTACTGACTCTCACAACTATCTAGACAAGGCTCCCAAACCTGGGGTAAATTTAAGTTGCCTATTTCCCGAAACGTCGCCTATTTCATTCGCTCCACATAGATGCTGCTGCACCCGCTGAGTTTCTCCAGCACTTTTGTCTCCCTTCGATTTTCCAGCATCTGCAGTTCCTTCTTAAACACGATTAGTGCGGGTGTCAGTGGTGATGGGGAGAAGACAGGAGAATGGGCTTGGGAGGGAGAGATAGATCAGCCCATGCTTGAATGGCGGGGTAGACTCGATGGGCCGAATGGCCTAATTCTGCCCCTGTGACCTGTGAACTGGTGAGCGGTGCATTATGAAGGTGACCATTGGTCTGCTGGGCTAGTGAGTGATCTCAGGGCTGGCCAGTGGCCTTGGGCGGGTGGGGGTGAAGTACTCACTCAGCAGGCTGCTCCAGAAGGAGGCGTAGGTTGCCGAGCCCGTCACTGCCCCCGGGGTGGCGGGGTTCCGGCGCGTGGTCTTCACCGTGAAGCCGTGGCCTGAAGCCTCATCCACCGGGCCTCTCACCTCCACCTCCACCACGTGCCAATCCGACAAACTGTGGGGGGGGCAATGGGCATCCCGTGAACGGCCCGCGGGGGGACAGGGACTGTGCACAGAGTTTCGGTTTATTGTTATACAGCGCGGAAACAGGCCCTTCGGCCCACCGAGTCCGTGCCGCCCAGCGATCCCCGCACATTAACACTGACAATAGTCAATAGACAACAGGTGCAGGAGGGGGCCTTCGAGCCAGCACCGCCATTCATTGTGATCATGGCTAATCGTCCCCAATCAATAACCCGTGCCTGCCTTCTCCCCATATCCTCGACTCCACTAGCCCCTAGAGCTCTATCTAACTATCTCTTAAATCCATCCAGTGACTTGACCAAAAGTGGAAGTTTCATACAGTAGGTAGCCACCGTTACACTGCCTTGCAGAGCCCCGACCTCCCTGGTCCTCAACCCCCCACCTCCCCCACACACCCTCTCCCCCACACCCTCTCTCTCCCACACACTTCTCCACCACACACTGTCTACCCCCCTCCCCTCCCCCCCCCCCCCCCCCCCCCCCCCCCCGTGCCCACACTGACCTGGGGTCAGACACCAGACATCCCTGTACCCGGTCGAAGCCCAGATTGTGGGCGGCCATGGCTGCGGCTGCCATGGTGTTGACGTTGTTGGGCGCCAGGGGGCAGAGACCCCTCACAGGGCCCTCGTACAGCACCGCCCGCCCCCCCCGACTCTTCCCCTGCGCCCCCCAAAGCCCCCTCTAGCCTGAAGCTGTCGGGGTGCTTGCTCATCGTCACCTTCAGAGCCTAGGTCAAGGGGGAAAGGTCAGGGGCCGGAGGGAAGAAACGGGGATGGAAGAGGGGGGAGGGGTGGGGGTTTGTTAAATCCCCCTCCCACCAAATCCCCTCCCCACCCCCACCAAATCCTTCCCCACCCCACTCCTCCCCACTCCTCCCCACTCCTCCACAACTCCCCACCGACCCCACCCCATCCCCACTCCTCCCCACCCCCCATCCCACCCCACACCTCCCCACCCCTCTCCACCACCCCTCCCCACCCCCTCCCCACCCCACACCTCCCCTCCCCCCCTCACCCCTCCCCACCCCCCTCTCCACTCCTCCCCACCCCTCCCCACTCCTCCCCAACTCCCCATCGACCCCACCCCACCCCTCCCCACTCCTCCCCACCCCCACCTCTCTTCTCCCCCCACCCCACCCTTCCTCTCCCCACCCCTCCTCTCCCCACACCCCACCACACCCCACCCCACCCCTCCTCCCCCACCCCCCCCCACCCCACCCCTCCTCTCCCCACCCATCCTGACCTGCAGGGCTCCGCTGTCGGCCATTCTCTGGATGTCCGCTGCCCCCCACAATGCGCCCGCTGGGTATGTACAGGGTGTGTCCGTGTCTCCTCGCCGCCTCCCGGCACGCCGCCTCCACTTTCGGATCGGCAAACGCTGTGGGAGACCCGACCTGGGCAAAGGCCAGTGACCCCTCACCTCTCAACCCTCACCTGTTGACCCCCCACCTCCACACTGCCCACCCCCCCCTCCCCCCCCCCTGCTCCGCCCTCCCTCATGCTCACACGGTGGGAAGCTCCATGAACCCTTCCCCATGTGCGGGGGGGGGGGGGGGGGGAGGGGCACCCCGGTTGCTGTCTGCTGTCGTCAGTGGGGGTCACAGAGAGGGTGCAGTTCTTTCCCACATCTCCTACACCCCCCCACCCTCATCTCTCCCCCACCCACACTCCCCATCTCCATCTCTCCCCCACCCACACTCCCCTCCCCCACCCACACTCCTCTACTCATCTCTCCCCCCCCACCCACACTCCCCTCCCCCCATCTCCCCCCCACCCACACTCCCCTCCTCCATCTCTGCCCCGCCCACACCCCACACTCCCCCTCCCCCACCCACACTCCCCCTCCCCCCATCTCTCCCCCCCCCCCCACTCCCCTCCCCCCCCATCTCTCCCCCACCCACACTCCCCTCCCCATCTCTCCCCCACCCACACTCCCCTCCCCATCTCTCCCCCCACCCACACACCCCTCCCACATCTCTCCCCCACCCACACTCCCCACCTCCATCTCTCCCCCCGCCGTGCCTCACTGAACTCACCATGAAGTCCGCGTGTTTCAGGATCTCCGCTCCGTGCTCCTTGGCTATGTGAGGGTGAGCGACCTCCACAACCAGGTCCGCCCGTCTGCAATGGAGAGGGAGGCGGTGGGAGGCAGTGTGGCCGGTGGGTCTGAGGTCTACTAGTGGTTGACCAGTCACCCTCCCCCTCCCCCAGGTGCACCCAGGAAGCTGAGGCTGGAGAGGTAGGCGGAGGGTGGACGCAGGGACTGAGGACCAGGCGCATTGGCCTAGCATGGATCCGGGGTCACAGCATTGCTATAGGCCAGGAGCTGGCCATTCAGCCCATCTAGTCTGATCTAGGCCCACCTCAAGTGCACCTCAAATTATCCAGTATATATCATCTTTCAACTTTGAAAGCCTTGTGTCCGAGGAGATGGCCAGGCCTCTGGGGCTAAAATGGATCTTCCAACCTTCTCCCCCAGACCCAGTGTATCGGCAGAAGATAAACGCAAGATGCTGGAGGTACTCAGCGGGTCAGGCAGCATCTCTGGAGACAAGGAAGGGGAGAGGTTTCGGGTCGAGACCCTTCTTCAGACCTAAGAAGGGTCTCGACCCGAAACGTCACTTATGCATGTTGTCCAGAGTCGCCACGGTCCGGATGCAGGTGAGAGCTCACCTGTGCACGACGTCACTGAGGGACGGCAGCTGCTGCTCCCTCCGGACGCGGCCCTCCATCTTGTCCCGGCTCCTGTTCCACACGAAGGCCAGCTCCAGACCGTGCCGACACCCCTCCTCCTCAATCCTCGCGGTCAGGTACTGGCCTGCAGGTGAGGGGCAGGGGCATGAGTACCGGGGCTGTGGGACCCCCAGCGAGTGAGGGGGGGGGGGCTCAAACAGGGCAGTGAACCCGCTCCACACCCTCCCCTCCGCAACCCTTCCCTCCCCACACCTCCCCACCCCTTCCCCACCCCACACCTCCCCTCCCTTCCCCACCCCCCACACCCCCCCCCTCCCCTCCCCCCCCACCCCTCTCTCTGCCCCTCCCTCCCCCTCCCCACCCCTCCCCTCCCCTCCCCACCCCACACCTCCCCTCCCTTCCCCACCCACCCCCCCCTCCCCCACCCCCTCCCTTCCCCCCCCCACACCTCTCCTCCCCACACCCCCCCTCCCCATCCCCTCCCCATCCCTCCCCACCGCTCCCCTCCCCCACCCCTCCCCTCCCCACCCCTCCCTTCCCCCCCCCCACACCTCCCCCACCCCTCCCTTCCCACCCCTCCCCACCCCACCCCTCCCCCCCCCACCCCTCCCCTCCCCACCCCTCCCCACCCCTCCCCTCCCCCCCCCACCCCTCCCCACCCCTCCCCCCCCACCACCCCCCCCCCCCCCACCCCTCCCCTCCCCACCCCTCCCCTTCCCCACCCCCACACCTCCCCTCCCCACCCTTCCCTTCCCCACCCCACCCCCATCACCCTCCCCACCTCCCTTCCCCTCCCCATGTACACTCACCTAGGGAACAGAATCTCACCCTCACTAACATCAGCTGTTCCTCCTTCACCACCACGACCACACATGAAAAGTTTACCCAGAATAAAGTTTCTGAAGAAAGGCTTCCTCTCACCTTCGACCTACCTAAGTGTCCGAAGCCGATGATTCCGACTCTCCGGGGCTTGCTGTCTCCGGCCATGGTTGTCTCCTGCAGGTCCCGTACTTTCAGCCCCTGTAAGACACGCTCAAACAGATGATCTAGACTCAATTCCTTGACCGATGAAGGCCAATGTGCCTTCTTCTGTGGAATTATCTGCCTCATAAGGCAGTGGAGGCTAATTCAGATAAGTAGACAAGTAGATAAAACTCTTAAAAGATAGCGGAATCAGAGGATATGGGGAGAAGGCAGGAACGGGGTAATAATCGTGGATGATCAGCCATGATCACAGTGAATGGCGGTGTTGGCTCGAAGGACTGAATGGCCTCTACTCCTGCACCTGCTGTCTATTGTCTATTCACCACCCGTGTAAACTGTGACAACATTTCAGGGAATGTTGTGTACTTGTGTCCTAGATCTCTCCCCAATGGGGCTCAGACACGCCCAGGCCATGGTGGAAGGTGAGCAGTGGCTTCTCCCCAGAGACCCCGGGGCCAGTATCCATCCCTCATTCACCAGGTAGGTAATTGGGCGCTGGTCATTGTGTGCTGGTGGGATCTTGCTGTGCAGTGGTCTCGGGCAGTGGCGGCCCCGCTTCCCCACTGCACTGGGCCCGCAATGGACAAGGGTGACTTGTACTCGCCGACTGACCAAGCTCCCCAATCCTTCATCAGTCTGAAGGAAGGTCTCGAACCGAGACGTCGCCCGTTCCTTCTCTCCAGAGATGCTGCCTGACTCGCTTATGTTACTCCAGCACTCGATGTCAACCCCCTGATATTAAACTGACTTACAGCCCCAAGCAGCAAGGGCCAGTACAAACCTCCGTGGCGACCTCTCACACAGCAGGCAGTGTGGGCTCCCCAAGCTTGTGTATACTGATCCAACGCACCTTGACCCCATCTCTCCCGCTCCAGTTAATCACTAACCGCTGACAGAGTGTTCAAGAAGGAACTGCAGATGCTGGAATTTCGAAGGTAGACAAAAGTGCTGGAGAAACTCAGCGGGTGCGGCAGCATCTGTGGAGCGAAGGAAATAGGCGACGTTTCGGGCCGAAACCCTTCTTCAGACAAAGTGTTCAGTTTGGTTTGTTGTCACGTGTACCGAGGTACAGTGCAAAGCTTTTTTGTTGTTGCGTGCTATCCAGTCAGCGAAAAGACAACACGTGGTGAGAATCAATGCGTCGGAAGGAACTGCAGGTGGTGGCTGACACTGAAGACAGATACACAAAGTGCTGGAGTAACTCAGCGAGTCAGCCAGCATCTCTGGAGAGAAGGAATGGGTGACGTTTCGGGTCGAGATCCTGCAAGCCTGAAGAAGGGCCTCAATAGACAATGGGTGCCAGCACCGCCATTCAATGTGATCATGGCTGATCATCCACAATCAGTACCCCGTTCCTGCCTTCTCCCCATATCCCCTGACTCCGCTATCTTTAAGAGCCCTATCTAGCTCTCTCTTGAAAGCATCCAGAGAACCGGCCTCCACCGCCCTCGGAGGCAGAGAATTCCACATACTCACCAGTCTCTGTGAGAAAAAGTCTCCTCCTCTCCGTTCTAAATGGCTTACTCCTTATTCTTCAACTGTGGCCCCTTGTTCTGGACTCCCCCAACATCGGGAACATGTTTGCTGCCTCTAGCGTGTCCAAGCCCTTAACAATCCTATATGTTTCTCCAGCATTTTTTTTATCTACCAGAGGCCACAAGGTCATGAGATAGGAGCAGAATTAGGCCATTCGGCCCATCAAGTCTACTCCACTATTCAATCATGGCTGATCATCCACAACCAGTACCCCGTTCCTGCTTTCTCCCCATATCCCTCCACTGCCTTCCGTGGCAGAGAATTCCACAGATTTACAACTCTCTCTGGGTCAAATCAGTCAGGGAAGTGAGTATAAATGTTGGACTGTTTTGTTGTGGTTTGTACAAGATGTTGGTTGGCCTATTGGGCTGGTATCAGTTCTGGTATTATCCCTGATATGGGTTAACCCTCATTAAGTTGGAGCGAGTGCAGAGAAGATTTACGAGGGTGTTGCCAGGACATGGGGGCTTGAGATTTAGGGGGAGGTTGGGCAGATTGTTCATTTCTTCTGAAGTCTAGACAGAAGAAAGGTCTCGACCCGAAACGTCACCTCTTCCTTTTCTCCAGGGATGCTGCCTGACCCGCTGAGTTACTCCAGCTTGTTGCTTCATAGACGATGATGGATTGCAGAATTCCCAGGTCCCGGTTCGGGGCACACGGAGCTCTGAAGGCGGGACACTAGGGGGACTCTTGGACATTGAGAACAAAGAGTGATTCTCAGGAGGGGTGAATGTGCGCTAGTGGACTGAAAGGTGGCTCGTAGTGTGGGGGTAAGAGGTGAAGCCGTGTTTGAAGAGTGACTCACAATGGGGGCTTAGAACACGGGGTCAGGCGACACAAGGGGATGGTCTATCACAGTGTATATCTCACAATGGTCCCACCTCAGTGACTCATAACGGCCCTACCTCAGTAGCCCAGTGTGTGGCTAGCAGTAGCCCTCCATTAGTAGCCCAGTGTGTGGCTAGCAGTAGCCCTCCATTAGTAGCCCAGTGTGACCAGCAGTAGCTCGCCATCTGTAGCCCAGAGTGTGGCTCACATCAAGGCATCAACTAACGTTGGTTTGGGACAGTGCAGCCACAATGGGGAATTCATTTTTTCTTGAATTCAAGTCGAAGGTGGACGGCGAAGTGGTCAATCCGTTGCAGAAGATGATCCTGGAGTCAGGCGAGATCCGTAAACCGAGCCACAACTGCCGCACATTGAGCCAGGACATGTGGCGGGGCGCCATCGGCTCTTCCTTCACGGTCTTCATCGGCGGCATCCTCCTCATTCTCATGCACAGAGGCATTGCGTTCATCTACCTCGAGCTGACCCATGCATCCAATACACAGGATTCCAAGGTAAAGTGTCAACCGTCTGTAGGGCCACAGGGTCATAGGGCCACAGGGTCATAGGGTCACAGGGTCATAGGGTCACAGGGTCATAGGGTCATAGGGTCAGGGTCATAGGGTCACAGGGTCATAGGGCCACAGGGTCATAGGGTCACAGGGTCATAGGGCCACAGGGTCATAGGGCCACAGGGTCATAGGGTCACAGGGTCATAGGGCCACAGGGTCATAGGGCCACAGGGTCATAGGGTCACAGGGCCACAGGGTCATAGGGTCCCAGGGTCATAGGGCCACAGGGTCATAGGGTCACAGGGTCATAGGGTCATAGGGCCACAGGGTCATAGGGTTCATAGGGTCACAGGGTCATAGGGCCACAGGGTCATAGGGTCACAGGGTCATAGGGCCACAGGGTCATAGGGCCACAGGGTCATAGGGTCACAGGGTCATAGGGCCACAGGGTCATAGGGTCCCAGGGTCATAGGGTCACAGGGTCATAGGGTCACAGGGTCATAGGGCCACAGGGTCATAGGGTCACAGGGTCATAGGGTCACAGGGTCATAGGGCCACAGGGTCATAGGGCCACAGGGTCATAGGGTCACAGGGTAATAAGGCCACAGGGTCATAGATTCACAGGGTCATAGGGTCACAGGGTCATATAGTCATAGGGTCACCGAGTCACAAGTCATAGAGTGATATAGTGTGGAAACAGGCCCTTCGGCCCAACATGTTCCATCTACACTGTTCCCGCCTGCCTGCATTTGGCCCCTATCCCCCAAACCTGTCCTATCCATGTACCTGTCTAACTGCTTCTTAAACGATGGGATAGTCCCAGCCTCAACTACCTCCTCTGGTAGCTCGTTCCATACACCCACCACCCTCTGTGTGAGAAGGATGCTCCCCAGATTCCTATTAAATATTTTCCCCTTCACCTTGAATCTATGTCCTCTGGTCCTCGATTCCCCTACTCTGGGCAAGAGACTCTGTGCATCTACCTGATCTATTCCTCTCATGATTTTACACACAATCTGTAGATCAGGCACAAAATGCTGGAGTAACTCAGCAGGACAGGCAGTATTTCTGGAGATAAGGAATGGGTGACATTTAAGAAGGATTTTGTTTAAGAAGGCAGTGGGTAGCATCTCCAAACATCTCAGTCTGAAGAAGGTCTCGACACGAAACGTCACCAATTCCTTCTCTCCAGAGATGCGGTTACTCCAGCATTTTGTGTTAATCTTCTAGATAATCTTCTGGGTACGGTGGGGGTGGGGGGGGGGGGGGGAGTTACGGTGACTATGTGATGTGGAATATGTCCCATTGTATATCTTGGTTGGAGCATTAATGGGTGGTAAGAGGGGGTCCCGTTCCAAGTGTGGGGATGGGGAAACATAGAGCACCTCATGCAGGTGAGGTCACAATGGCGCAGCGGTAGAGTTGCTGCCTCACAGCGCCGGAGACCCGGGTTCGATCCCGACCACGGGCGCTGTCTGTACGGAGTTTGCACGTTCTCCCCGTGACCACGTGGGTTTTCTCCGAGATCTTCGATTTCCTCCCACACTACAGAGACGTGCTGGTTTGCAGGTTAATTGGCTTGGTGTAAATGTAAATTGTCCCTCGTGTGTGTAGGATTGTGTTAGTGTGCAGGGATCGCTGGTCGGTGCGGGCTCAGTGGGAAGAAGGACCTGTTTCCGTGCTGTATCTCTAAGCTAAGTTACACGTTAGTTTTGGAGGGCAGAGTGCACAGATTAAATCTCTGATGAATCTAGGATCTGTGCAGTGGAGATAGTTGCCAAGATGGGGCTGTCAATGTTTGGTGAATCTCACACTGCCTCCACTCACCGTGTATCTTCTGTAAAGCAGCGTGTCTCACTTATCCTTCTCATCATCTCTCCAGTGGAACAGGGGCAGGAATCGGGTGATGTCTAACGACGTGGTCATCGCTGCCAAACACTTGACCAATCGCCTCGTGCTGGAAAGGAAGAAGAAGCCTCTGACAATGGAGGTAGGTGCTTGCAGAAGCAGAAATCCTGAGCGGCCCAGACAGACACAACAAACATTTCCACCTTAGTGGGTATTTTTTATTATTTTTTAATTTTTATTTTTTATTAGCAGTACAGTAAATCACATTAATACATCGCATATATCTTATTACATTATGTTGTACCACTTCATTTTTTGAGCTTTAAAAGAGAAAGAAATAAAAGAAGTAAGAAAAGTAAGCAAGAATCGTGAAGGTGCAGGAAAGTGTTGGGAGAAAAGAACCCCTTAGGGAAGGAATTAGAGAAGGAAGCAAAGAAAATAATTAAGACCCTATAAAGAAAAGAAAAAAAAGAAAAAAGGAAAATCAGTCGCTCTATTGTAACACAAAACTCCGCAAAAAAGGATATACCAACCATATTTTTATTAAAAATGTATTTTATACCCCCCATTACCCGGTCCTGGTAGCCTTTATATTTTAACTTATTATTGCACCTTAGCTTGTAATAGTTCCATAAATGCAGACCACGTCTTTTGGAAGTGATCTGCTTTACCTGCTAGGAGGAGTCTCATCTCTTCCAAGTGTAGTGTTTCGAACATGTTTGAAATCCACATTTTTGTTGTTGGTATTGGAGCATTTTTCCAAAATGTAAGTATAAGCTTTTTTTCCGATTATTAGCCCATAATTAAGTAAGTTCTTTTGAAACATATTTAATTCTGGGTTACCTTCCGATATTCCAAAAATGATCCATTCTACTCTGGGTAGAAGTTTTGTTTTAAATAATTTTGTAAAGATTTCAAATATTTCGTTCCAGAATTTTTGAATTTTTATACAGAAAACAAAAGAGTGCGCTATGTTAGCTTATTGTACCTGACATTTATCACAAATGGGTGAAACATTGGGGAAAAGTTTATTTATTTTAGTTTTTGAATAATATAGTCTTTGTAATGTTTTATATTGGATTAGAGTATGTCGTACGTTGATCGAGCATTTATGCACATATATTAAGTGTTTATCCCAGCTCTCTTTTGAAATTTTTTATAGCTAGTTAGTGGGTATTTTTAAGGCGGAGGTTGACGGGATCTTGGCTAGTCCGGCTGTCAAAGGTTATGGGGAGAAAGCAGGAGAATGTGGTTGAGAGAGAATGAGCGTGGGAGCATCACGGTGGTGCAGCGGGTAGAGCTGCTGCCTCACAGCGCTGGAGACCCAGGTTCGATCCTGACAGTGGGTGTAGTGGCCATTTGGCTTTTGTTTGCATCATTAATGATGGCGTGTGTCTTTAAATTTTAGACTGCCCGTTATATTGTGGGTGGGATTTAGGGCGCGTTTGGAGCTAACTTTCTTGCGCAGAAGCTTAGTTTTTAGTTTAGTTTTGGGACCAGCGTGGAGAAGGTTTACCCTTGGACCATGCGAAGTGTAACGGAGACAGGAGGAACTAGAATTGTTAGCTGAGGGGAATGTGACCATACGGCAAACAGTCTGTAATACTTAATCGGGGAGGACAGTAGGACTAGTCGGACAACTAGGATGGGGGAGAGACGGAGAGAGAGGTAATGCAAGGGTTGCCTAAAATTAGAGAAGTCAATGTTCATAACGCTGGGGTGTAAGCTGAAGCGAAATATGTGGAGACGTTCGTCCAATTTGCGCTGGGCCTTTCAAATAAAGGATTCAAGTCATTCAAGTCAAGTCAAGGCCTCACTCATAGTGACAGGAATCAGGAGGTAGTAGAAGTAATGTGAGCGATGGTCTGTGTGGGCTCGGTGGGCAGTCTGAAGAAGGGTCTCGGCCTGAAACGACACCCATTCCTTCTCTCCAGAGATGCTGCCTGGCCCGCCGAGTTACTCCAGCATTCTGCGTCTGTCTTTGGCTGAAGGGCCTGTTTCGAAGGGCCGAATGGCCTACTGCTGCACCCATTGTATATTGTCTGTTGTCTATTGAAAAGGAATAGGTGATGTTTCGGGTCGAGACTAGGAAGTGTTAGGGCCTCGGGGCCATGTACGTAACTCATTGTAGGATTTAAGGAGATGGTATCACTGGTCTTGCGATATTTCTGAAATAAGACTGAAATCTGAAATGAAATCTATTGCAGGAGATTGAACAGCTGAATGCAACGGAGACATCAAAGATAAGGAAGGTCAACTTGGGGATCGATGTTCAGGAATGGGCCCAGCGAATGATATCGGCACAGTCTTTAATTGGTCGAGGTCTTGTGAGTAGCAGCGGCAGGGCGGTTCGCCACTGGGGGGTCGACATTGGTCAGTGCAAGGACAGTCGGCAGGTGGGGGCGAAGATCAGGGCTACAACGACATCCTTAGCTTAAGGCAGGACAGTCCCGTGGGCTGAACACAGCAGCAGGGAAGAAGGGTCTCGCCCCGAAACGTCACCCATTCCTTCTCCCCAGAGAGTAGTTAGAGGGGCAAGGTGACAGTGGTGGGGAGGTGGGTGTGGGTGTGGTGACCTCGGGCAGTGGGGACCTGGTGAAGGGGAGCAGACGGAGGTGGAGGTCAGGGTGGGGGGTGGGGACTGGAGGTGACAGTTCTGGGCACCCAGCCTCTGATGTCCCCTCTCTCTCTCTGTCTGTCTCACACACACACACAGGTGATGATGGTGTTCCTGCTCAGCTTCGGATCCCTCTTCATCTACTTTGTCATATCCATAGAGTGAGTGAGTGAGGGGGCATGGGGCAGGGGGCAAGGGGCAAGGGGGCAAGGGGCAAGTGTCAGGGGGCAGGGGGCAAGGGGCAGGGGGCAAGCTCAGACCCACAGGCCAGAGACGCAGGGGCACGCGGGTACAGAAACATAGAAAATACAGCAGTAGGCCATTCGGCCCTTCGAGCCAGCACCGCCATTCAATGTGATCATGGCTGATCATCCCCAATCAGTACCCCGTTCCTGCCTTCTCCCCTTATCCCCTGACTCCGCTATCTTTAAGAGCCCTATCTAAGCTCTCTCTTGAAAGTATCCAGAGAACCGGCCTCCACCGCCCTCTGAGGCAGAGAATTCCACAGACTCGCCACTCTCCTCGTCTCCGTTCTAAATGGCTTTACCCCTTATTCTTAAACTGTGGCCCCTGGTTCTGGACTCCCCAGAAATCTGACTCTCTCTTGAAACCATCCAGTGAATCGGCCTCCGCTGCCTTCTGTGGCAGAGAACTAGCGGAGTGTCACACACACAAAGTGTCACACGCGGGCACAGCAGACAACACGGTACACGGGCACTCGAGGACACACTGGCAGACACACACACGCACGGATATCCACGGGCAAGGCAGCCACACGCAGGCTCATGTGTTGGCGTGTCCTGTCTGATGGATTACTGTGGGCTGCCCGGTTAAAGTGGGAGCGTGGGGGCGGGGGGGGGGGGGGGGGGGGGGGGGGGGGGGGGGGGTTCACCAGCCATTCACCCCCCTGCTTTGCCCCCCCCCCCCCCCTGTGTAGAAGCAGCGAGGACACCCGCGTGGTCCTGGAGAACCTCCAAGCGGTTGATCTGGGCTTCAATTCCTTCTTCCTGTTCTACTTTGGACTCCGTGTAAGTGATCTGCTTCCCCGGGGACCCCCCTGAGCCGCGCTGTGAGACGGGGCGATACAACTTCCCACCTCGGCCCCGAGCCGTGAGTGTGTATCTCAGGCCCGACCTCACCCCCCTGACCTGACATTCACATCCCCTGCCCGAGGCTCTCTGTTCCTCCGTTCAGTCCGCCTGGTCCGGTCGAAGGAATACATTAGTTAACCTATGATGAGCGTTTGTCGGCACTGGGCCTGTACTCGCTGGTGTTTAGAAGAACGAGGAGGGACCTCATTGAAACTCACAGAACAGTGAATGGCCTGGATAGAGTGGATGTGGAGAGGATGTTTCCACTAGTGGGAGAGTCTAGGACTAGAGGTCACAGCCTCAGAATTAAAGGACGTTCCCATCAAGAGCTTTCAAGAGAGAGCTATATAGGGCTCTTTAAAATAGCGGAGTCAAGGGCTATGGGGAGAAGGCAGGAACGGGGTACTGATTGGGGATGATCAGCCATGATCACATTGAATGGCGGTGCTGCCTCAAAGGGCCAAACGGCCTACTCCTGCACCCATTGTCTATTGTCTATTGGGATGAGGAGGAATTTCTTTAGTCAGAGGGCGGTGAATCTGTGGAATTCTTTGCCACACAAGGCTGTGGAGGCCAAGTCAGTGGAAATATTTAAGGCAGAGATAGATAGATTCTTGATTAATGATGGTTTCAGGGGTTATGGGGAGAAGGCAGGAGAATGGGGTTTAGAGGGGGAGATAGATCAGCCATGATTGAATGGTGGAGTAGATTTGATGGGCAGAATGGCCTAATTCGTCTCCTATCCCTTATGACATGACCATTGACCTTTCTGTCCTGGATCTCCTCCACTGTCAGCGAGGACCAACGCAAATTGGAGGAACAGCTCCTCATATATCGATTGGGCAACTTACACCCCAGCGGTGTGAATATTGATTTCTCTATCTTCAACGTCAAGGGATCCTAGTGTCCTAATCCATAGCTCCCTGAAGGTGGCAATGCAAGTAGATAGAGCTGTATGGTATGCTTGCCTCCATGAGTCAAAGCATTGAGTGCAAGGGTCAGGAAGTCGTGGTGCAGATGTTAGGTGAGGTTGCATTTGACGCGTTGCTTGTATCTGTGTCTGTCCGCTGGGATTCTTCGTCACCCACTCGCCCTCCTCACGGCCAGTTCATCGCTGCCAACGACAAACTGCGCTTCTGGGTGGAACTCAACTCCATCGTGGACTTCTTCACCATCCCGCCCGTCATCCTGTCTCTCTACTTCAGCCGCGACTGCATCGGTGAGTGTGGCCGTGTCCACCCCCCTCCCACCCCGACCCCCCCCCCCCCCTCACTACCCCCCCCCACCACCCCGCTCCACCCTCACCCTCCCACCCCCCCCCCCCCCGCACTGCCCCCCCCTCACACCCCCCCCCCCCCCCGCACTACCCCCCACCCTCACCCTCCCCCCCCGCACTACCCCCCCCCCCTCACCCCTCCCTCCCCGCCCCAACCCCTCCCACTGCCCCCACCATCCCCCCCCCCCCATCATTATTCGCTTCCCCTCCCCCCACTGCCGACCCCCCTCCACCCCTCCCCAGCGGGCTGATGCAGCGATGCTGTGCTCTGTCCCACAGGGCTGCGGTTCATGCGATCCCTGCGGCTGCTGCAGTTTGCCCGAGATCCTGCAGTACCTGCGCATCCTCAAACGGCAGTGAGTAGCGGTGCCCCCCCCCCTCCCCCCCCACCCCACCCCCTCCTCAGCCCTCCCCCCCCCCCCCACCCCCCCCCCCACCCCCTCCTCCCCCCTCCCCCCCCCCCCCCCCCCCCCCCCCCCCCGCAGCCGCAGCTCTGTAACGGGACGTGTGTGGGGAGGGGCGCGTGCACGCGTGTGTGAGTGTGGGAGGAAACTGGAGCACCTGGAGTAAACCCACGCGGTCACGGGGAGAGGGTACAGACGGGATTAAACCCGGGTCTCTGGCGCTGTGAGGCAACAACTCTACAGCTGCGCCACCGTGTACATCGGTGTACATAGGTGTTTGCTCGTCAGCACGGCATAGTGGGTAGAAGGGCCTGTATGTGTGTGTGCTGGGCTGGGCTGGGCTGGGCTGGGTTGTGGTGGGTTGTGGTGCGCTGGGCTGGGGCTGGGTTATGGTGGGGTGGACTGGACTGGGCTGGGCTGGGGTGGACTGGGCTGGACTGGGCTGGGGTGGGCTGGACTGGGCTGGGCTGGGCTGGGCTGGGGTGGGCTGGGGTGGGGTGGGCTGGGCTGGGCTGGACTGGGGTGGGCTGGGCTGGGCTGGACTGGGCTGGGTTATGGTGGGGTGGACTGGACTGGGCTGGGGCTGGGGTGGGCTGGGCTGGGCTGGGTTGCGCTGGGCTGGGCTGGGCTGGACTGGGCTGGGTTATGGTGGGGTGGGACTGGACTGGGCTGGGCTGGGGTGGACTGGGCTGGGCTGGGTTGGACTGGGCTGGGCTGGGCTGGGTTGTGGTGGACTGGGTTGTGCTGGGCTGTGGTGGAGTGGACTGGGCTGGGTTGTGGTGGACTGGGCTGGGCTGGGTTGTGGTGGACTGGGCTGGGCTGGGGGTGGGCTGGGCTGGGCTGGGCTGGGTTGTGGTGGGCTGGGGTGGGCTGAGGTGGGGTGGGCTGGGTTGTGGTGGGGGGATGGACTGGGCTGGGTTATGGTGGGTGGACTGGGCTGGGCTGGGCTGGGGTGGGCTGGGTTGTGGTGGACTGGGCTGGGCTGGGTTGGGCTGGGCTGGGTTGTGCTGGGTTGGGCTGGGTTGTGGTGGGCTGGGGCTGGGGTGGGTTGTGGTGGGAGTGGGTTTCATGTTCTCCCTTCCCCCCTCACTCACCCTCTGTTGCTCCCCAGTACCAAGATCAAGCTGGCCAGCCTGCTGTCCGTGTTTGTTGGAGCGTGGCTGACCGCGGCCGGATTCATACATACGGTCAGTCAGTGTCCCCATGTAGTTTAGTTTAGAGATCCGGCGCGGAATCAGGCCCTTCTGCCCATCGTGTGGGGTAGTGGGCGACATTGTGTCTTAGGACGACTAACGGATCCGTTCTGTATTTTCAGATTGAGAACTCAGGCGACCCATGGCGGGAGGAGAACAACAGCCAGACGCTGACGTACTGGCAGTGTGTTTACCTGCTGATGGTCACCATGTCCACGGTGGGCTACGGGGATCTGACCGCTAGGACCACCGTTGGCCAGGTCTTCATGGTCTTCTTCATCATCCTGGGCTTGGTGAGTCTACAACTCTTGTCTTACTGTCTGGGGCAGTGCTACCCCCCCACTCACCACCCCCTCCCCCACTCACCCCCCCCCCCCACCACACCACCCCCCCCCTCCCCCACTCACCCCCCCTCTCCCCCATCACCCCCCCCCTCCCCCACTCAACCCCCCCTCCACCTACTCACCCCCCACTCACACCCCCCCCACTCACCCCCCCCCCCTTCCGAGTTTTTCCCCACTCCCCCCCCCCCTCCCCTCCCCCACTCACCTCCCCCCCCCCCATTTTTGTGTACCTGTCCAATGTTGTTGAACCTGGGTGTGAGGGAGGGGGGGGAGACTGGGGTGTGAGGGGAGGGGGACTGGGGTGGGAGGGGGCGAGGGGAGACTGGGGTGGGGGGGGGGGGGGGAGACTGGGGTGTGAGGGGCGGGGGGGAGACTGGGGTGGGAGGGGGGGGGGGGACTGGGGTGGGAGGGGCGGGGGGAGACTGGGGTGGGAGGGGGGGGGGAGACTGGGGTGGGGGGGGGGGGGGGGGGAGACTGGGGTGGGAGGGGGGGGGGGAGACTGGGGTGGGGGAGGGGGGGGGGAGACTGGGATGGGAGGGGGGGGGGGAGACTGGGGGGGGAGGGGGGGGGGGGGACTGGAGGGTGGGAGGGGCGGGGGAGAGACTGGAGTGAGGCGGGGGGGAGACTGGGGTGGGGAGGTCAGCAGGGTGGGTGGGGATATGTTGGATGCTGTGCTGGGGGCGGTGAAGATGAATCTTGGGGTTAGACACTGCGCTGGTTTGGAAACGTTGACTTTGCTCCCTCCACCACAGGCCCTGTTTGCGAGTCACGTCCCTGAGATCGTTGAACTGATCGGGAGCCACCGCAAGTACACGGGCTCCTACAGATTGGTCAGGGGTAAGAAGTGAGTATTGACCGTACACTGCACCCTCTGTAGGACCAGAAGTCTCTGCAAAGTTCCCATGTACCTGGTGTTGGCCAGTGGCTGGAGGTGTCTCCCTGAGTCACAGGGTTAAAGGGTGGAGAGACCAGGAGTGTCTGATGCCCCCCACCTCTGCCACGTGTGTTTAAGCCGGGGTTTCCTCCCATTGCAGGAGAGAACTAGTGTACGGGGAGATCGCTGGTCGGCACGGATTCAGTGGGCCGAAGGGCCTGTTTCCGTGCTGTGTCTCTAAACTATAATACACTACATAAACCTAAATAGGAAGCAACTTCAGATGCTGCTTACACCAAGGTGTACAAAATGCTGGAGTAACTCAGCAGGTCAGGCAGCATCTCTGGAGGAAAGGAATAGGTGCCATTTTGGGTCGAGATCCTTCTTCAGACTGAGAGCCACAGGCGGCTGTGGAGGCCAAGTCAAGGGATATTGGAACACTTTAGCCTGTAGTGTGTGTGCGTGTGCGTGTGCGTGTGCGTGTGCATGTGTGTGTGACTGTGAGCGTGTGTGAGAGTGTGTGTGTGTGTGTGTGTGTGTGCATGTGTGTGTGTGACTGAGTGTGTGAGAGTGTGAGCGTGTGTGTGTGAGCGGGTGTGCGCGTGTGAGTGTGTGTGCGTATGCGTGTGTGCGTGTGAGTGTGAGTGTGTGTGCGTGTGCGTGAGTGTGTGTGTGTGTGTGTGCGTATGTGTGTGCGTGTGCGTATGCGTGTGCATGTGTGTGTGTGTGTGAGTGTGTGTGTGTGTGCGTGTGAGTGTGTGTGTGTGTGTGTGTGTGTGTGTGTGTGTGTGTGTGTGAGTGTGAGTGTGAGTGTGTGTGCATGTGAGTGTGTGTGTGTATGTGAATGTGTGTGTGTGTGTGCATGTGTGTGTGTGAGTGTGTGTGTGTGAGCGCATGTGTGTGTGTGTGTGTGTGTGTGTGTGTGTGCGTGTGTGTGTGAGTGTGGTGGTGTGTCACAGGCGGTGGGCTTGCCCGGGTGAGAGTGTCCAGGGACCAGCAGTGAGGGTGCACAGAGGTCAGCTCTCACCTCCGTCGCTGAACTTTCCCACGACCCTTACAGGCACATCATCATGTGTGGATACATCACCTTCTCCAGTTTCCACGAGTTCCTGAAGGATTTCACCCGGAAGGAGAGAGAAGAGAGTTCGACCGACATTGTCATCCTTGAGGAGTGAGTATACAGGGCTGTGTGTCTCACTCCCCCTCCGTCACTCCCCACCCCCAACTCCCAGCCCCACCCCCCACCCACACCACCCACCCCCCCCATTCCCAGCCCCCACCCCCCACTCCTAAACTAAACTGGTGACCTTTCTGCTCCTGCTGGTTACAGCTTCAACCCCTCCCTGGAGCTACAAGCCTTGTTCAAACGGCACGTCACCCAGATGCAGTTCTTCCGGGGATCAGTTCTGAAGCCCGGTGACCTGGTCAGGGTCCAGGTGAGGTTGGTCATAGACTCATAGAGCCATACCTTATTGTACATACAGTACCAGCCTCAACTACCTCCTCTGGCAGCTCGTTCCATACACCCACCACCCTCTGTATTAATAAGTTGCCCCTCAGATTCCTATTAAATATTTTCCCCTTCACCTTGAACCGATGTCCCCTGGTCCTCGATTCACCTACTGTGGGCAAGAGACTCTGTGCATCTACCCGATCTATTCCTCTCATGATTTTATACACTTGTATAAGATCAGATGTTTTAATTTCCACTTTTCCCATAAGATTTTCCATACATATTCAAAATGTTTGTTGAATTTTTCCCGACTGTCCATGATACTGGTCTGTGTGAGTACATCCAAACAAGGCATTCATTATGCATTTCAAGTTACTTTTTTGGAGTTACAGCAGGGAAACAGGCCCTTCGGCCCAACTCGTGCCTGCTGACCAAGATGCCCCATCTATGCTAGTCCCATTTGCCTGCAAGTATCTGACTCAAGCGAAGCCCTCAACTGCCTGGCACCGTAACTGACGGACGGCCATCTTGGCAACCGCTCCACACCAGGGCACAATGTACTGAGGGCCAGTTGATCTACAAACCTGCACACACGGAGCAAACCCACGCGGTCACGGGGAGAACTTGCAAACTCCACATTAGACAGCATCCGAGGTCAGGGTCGAACCCAGGTCTCTGGTGCTGTGAGGCAGCAGCTCCACCCGCTGCGCCGCCCTCTGACAGGGGTGGGGGATGAGCAGAGAGCCGGGATGTTGTTGATCCGGTCAAGTTGCTGAATGCTGAGTAACTCTGTCCCTCCGGCCACCAGCTGGACGAGGCCAACGCCTGCCTCATCCTCGCCGACAGGAACTGCCTCAACCCCGAGGCTGAGGACTCCGTCAACATCATGAAGTGAGGCACGGCTTGAACCCTGACCCCTCACGAACCCTGACCCTTCCCGAACCCCGACCCCTGACGAACCCTGACCCCCGACCCCTCCCGAACCCCAAACCTGACCCCTCCTGAAACCTGACCCCTCCAGAACCCTGACCCCCGACCCCTCCCGAAGCCTGACCTCTCCCGAACCCTGACCCCCGACCACTCCCGAACCCTGACCCCTCCAGAACCCTGACCCCTTCCGACCCAAACCGACCCCCTGATGACCCCCGACCCCTCCCAGAACCTGACCCCTACGACCCCTCCCAAACCCCGACCCCTCCCGAACCCTGACCCCCAACCCCTCCCGAACCCCAAACCTGACCCCTCCCGAAACCCGACCCCCTCCAGAACCCTGACCTGACCCCTCCCGACCCCCGCCTGACCCCCGACCCCTCCCGAACCCCAAACCCTGACCCTTGACGAAACCCTGACCCCTCCAGAACCCCGACCCCTCCTGAACCCCCGACCCCCTGATAAACCCCTCCCCCTCTCGAACCCTGACCCCTCTCCAAACGCTGACCCCTCTCAAACCCTGAACCCTGACCCCTCCCAAACCCTGCCCAAACCCCCGAACCTGTCCATTAATTTTGAGGCGATGACCAGTAGTGGATACATCCTCTCCACATCCACTCCATCCAGGCCGTTGACTATTCGGGTAGTTTGTCTGTCTTCTAACTCCCGATTACAGGGCCATTGCCGTCAAACAATACTGCCCCGAGATGCGAATCATCGCTCAGGTCCTGCAGTATCACAGCAAGGTAGGCGTCGTGTCCCCCCACACACACCCACACACACACACACACACACACACACTCACTCTCCCACACACACACACACACACACACACACACACACACACACACACTGGAGCATCTCCACACCCCCCCCCCCACACACACACACACACACACACACACACACACACACACACACGCACACGCACGCACGCACGCACGCGCGCACACACACACACACACACACACCACACACACACTGCAGCATCACCCCCCCACCCCCCCCCCCCCCACCCCCCGTCATTACTGGGGAAAGCAGGGGAGGGGGGGGGGGGGGGGAGGAAAGATTGGGGAACCTTCCCTGTACCCCGTGCAGTTTGTTGACACATTGGAACAGGGAACCGCAGATGCTGGTTTACAAAAAAAAAACCCCCAATGTGCTGGAGTAACTCAGCGGGTCAGGAAGCATCTGTGGAAAACATGGATTGGCGACGTTACAGACTGATTGTGGTGGGTGGGGTTTGGGGGGGGGGGGGGGGGGGGTGAGAAAGCTGGAAGATAGGATGGGGCAGGTAATAGATGGATGCAGGTGAGGGAGGGTGTATGTCAGGCAGATAGTTGGACAATCATCTTCCCCTTCAACCCCAGGGAGTGTCCAGAGTGAGACTGGTCCTTGATGATGCTGCTGGCCTTGCCGAGGCAGCGTGAGGTGTAGATGGAGTCAATGGAGGGGAGGTTGGTTTGTGTGATGGTCTGGGCTGCGTCCACAATTCCCTGCAATGTCTGTCGGTCTTGGATGGAGCTGTTCCCAAACCGTGCTGTGATGTATCCCGATAAAATGCTTTCTCTCCACTCCCATCCTCACGGTGAGGTTAGGAAGTGCTGACGGAGATTGGAGGCCATGGTCCAGGAGTGTGGACATGGGTTTGTTCGCTGTTAGTCAATGGTTGGTCCCATATACGCTGGTCGGCTCTCTGAGTATTTCCAGCATGGCCCGGTTTTATTAAGGATTGATATGTTTGGGGCTTTGTTACCCGTACACACACCCTCACCCTCTCCCCCACCGCCCCTCCCTCATTGCACCCCCCCCCCCCCCCCCTCCTCACCTGCCATGGGGACCTCTGTTTAGTTTGTTTTCTGAAGGCAAGTGTGTGTGTGTGTGTGTGCGTGTGTGTGTGTGTGTGTGTGTGTGTGGTGTGTGTGTGTGTGTGTGTGTGTGTGTGTGTGTGTGCGTGTGTGTGTGCACGGGTATGTGTGTGTGTATGCGTGTGTTAGTGTGTGTGTGCACGTGTGTGTGTGTGTGTGTGTGTTTGTGTGTGTGTGTGTGTGTGCGTGTGTGTGTGTGCGCACGTGTGTGTGTGTGTGTGTGTGTGTGTGTGCGTGTGTGCACGGATGTGGGTGTGGGTGTGTGTGCGTGTGTGTGCGTGTGTGTGCACGTGTGTGTGTGTGCATGTGTGTGCATGCGCGTGCATGTGTGGGTGCGTGTGTGTGGGTGTGTGCATGTGTGTGCGTGCGCGCATGAATGAGTGTGTGCGTGCGCGTGTGCATGTGGGTGCGCTTGTGTGCATGGCATGCATGTGTGCGGGTGTGTGTGTGCATGTGTGGGGGTGCATGTGTGCGTGTGTGGGTGCACATGTGTATGCGTGTGTGTGCGCGCGTGTAGGCATACCTGCAGAACCTGCCCAGCTGGAACATGGGGCAGCGAGACAGCGTGATCTGTCTGTCCGAGCTGAAGATGGGCTTCATCGCCCAGAACTGCATTGTGCCCGGACTCTCCTCGCTCCTCGCAAACCTCTTCATCAAGAAATCCCTGGCGGAGGTAAGGACGGGATAGGTGTGTGTGAGGTGGGTGTGTGGGAGGGGGTGTGTGTTAGAGAGGGGCGTGTCTGGAGGGGGGGTGGGTGTGAAGGGGGGGTGGGAAGATGATGGGGTGGGGAGGGGTGGGGGATGATGGGGTGGGGGATGGGGTGGGGTGGGGTGGGGAGGGGTGGGGAGATGATGGGGGCGGTGCTGGGGTGGGGGAGGGGTGGGAAGATGAGGGGGGGGTGCTGGGGTGGGGAGGGGTGGGGTGGGGTGGGGAGGGGTGGGGGGATGATGGGGTGGGGGGGGGGGGTGGGGGGGGATGATGGGGTGGTGCTGGGTGGGGTGGGGTGGGGAGATGATTGGGCGGGGGTGGGGGTGGGGAGGGGTGGGGAGGGGAGGTCGTGGATGAGGAGGGCGATGGGGGGGAGAAGAGTGATTCTCCCCCTGTTATTCCCAGCACAAGACTGGCACGTGGCTGGACGTTTACCAGGAAGGAATGAGTCAGGAAATCTTCACGGAATTCCTGTCGGATTCGTTTGTGGGGATGACCTTCCCCACCGTGTGCGAGTGAGTGAATCCCGGACATTCCCGGCACCGGGCGGGGGGGGGGGGGGGTCTATTCGACTGGGAATGGGGCAGAAATCCCTGCTCCTAAAGCCAGAATGGGGATGGGGGGGTGGGGGTGAAGGTAGAATCGTTGGGTCATCCAACCGTCCAGCATGAAAACAGGCCCTTCGGCCCACCTACTCCATGCCAACCCAGTTGGCGGTTTGGGTTTGTCCCATTGACTTGACCCATTGACATTACACTAGAGATAAGGAAGGTCAAGGTGTGAAAACAATAGATCAAAGCAGATGGTGTTCAAGGAAAAGTAGAATGGTTCATTGTTAGGTATGGGGATGATGTTGTTTTCACACCTTGCCATTCCATATCTCTAGTTTCTCTCTCCCCTGACTCTCAGTCTACCCTAAGCAGTCTTTCCAGGTGAGGCAGAGGTTCACCTGCATCTCCTCCAACCTCATCTACTGCATCCGCTGCTCTAGATGTCAGCTGCTCTACATCGGTGAGACCAAGTGCAGGCTTGGCGATCGCTTTGCCCAACACCTCCGCTCGGTTCACATTAACAAACCTGATCTCTCGGTGGCTCAGCACTTCAACTCCCCCTCCCATTCCAAATCCGACCTTTCTGTCCTGGGCCTCCTCCATGGCCAGAGTGAGTCCCACCATAAATTGGAGGAGCAGCACCTCATATTTCGCTTGGGTAGTTTACACCCCAGCGGTTTGAACATTGACTTCTCCAATTTCAGGTAGTCCCTGCTTTCTCCCTCTTTCCCCTCCCCTTCCCAGCTCCCCCACAGCCCGCTGTCTCTGCCTCTTCCTTTCTTTCCACCCCACATCAGTCTGAAGAAGGGTCTTGACCCGAAATATGCCCTGTTTCCTTCGGTCCATCGATGCTGCCTCACCCGCTGAGTTTCTTCAGCATTTTTGTCTACCACAGTCTAAAGAAGGGTCTCAACCCAAAACGTCACCAATTCCTTCTCTCCAGAGATGCTGCCTGTCCCACTGAGTTACTCCAGCTTTTGTGCCTATCTCTAATCAATTAAAGTGTGATCAATTGAAGTCTGAACTAGCACAGGTTCCTGTAGACTGTGGAGTTTTTCTCTGACCGAGGGAGTTAATACCACACGTGTGGTAAAGAAAGCAAACTCAATGCTCGCATTTATTTCAAGAGGGCTTGTATACAAAAACAGGGATGTGATGCTGAGGCTCTATAAGGCGCTGGTCTGGTCAGGCTGCATTTGGAATATTGTGAGCAATTGTGGGCCCCATATTTGAGGAAGGATGTGCTGGCTCTGGAGAGGATCCAGAGGATGATCCCAGGAATAAGTGGGTTAACCTTTGATGAGCGTTTGTCGGTGCTGAGCCTGTACTCGCTGGAGTTTAGAAGAATGAGGGGGGGGGACCTCATTGAAACACACAGGACAGTGAAAGGCCCGGATAGAGTGGATGTGGAGAGGATGTTTCCACTAGTGGGAGAGTCTGAGGACTAGAGGTCACAGCCTCAAAATTAAAGGATGTTCCTTTCGGAAGGAGATGAGGAGGAATATCTTTAGTCAGAGGGTGGTGAATCTGCGGAATTCTTTGCCACAGAATGTTGTGGAGGCCAAGTCAGTGGATATTTTTTAAGGCAGAGATAGATAGAATCTTGATTAGTACTGGTGTCAGGGGTTATGGGGAGAAGGCAGGTGAATAGGGTTAGGGGGGAGAGATAGATCAACCATGATTGAATGACGGAGTAGACTTGATGGGCCGAATGGCCTAATTCTTACTGTAATATCTTGTTACATTATGATGCACTTCGCACCTGATCCCTCATTCACCACCCGCTGCAGTGCGGCCGGCAGCCAGGCGGGGTCGCTCTCGGGCAGCTTTTCCATACGTGGCTCAGCGCTGCCACCACCAGTCAGTGAGCAGCACTGCATGCTCCACTCAGCAGATCACACCAACACAGGGCCATTCGGCCCACTCTCTGCATGCTAGCAGAAACACCCTCAGAGCTCGCAATATACCCATCGCCGCATGCTTGACTATGGAGAACGGGTATAGGAAGGAACAGCAGATGCTCTTTTAAACACAAAATGCTGGAGTAACTCAGCGGGACGGGCGGCATCTCTGGAGAGAAGGAATGGGTGACGTTTCGGGTCGAGACCCTTCTTCACAAATAATGTGGTTCAGTTTATCATTGGCCTTTTCTGTTCCATATTTCATAGGTGCCGGGTTAAAGAAACATAGAAACATAGAAAATAGGTGCAGGAGTAGAGCCCATTCGGCCCTTCGAACCTGCACCATTCGCCATTCAATATGATCAAGGCTGATCATCCAACTCAGTATCCTGTACCTGCCTTCTCTCCATACCCCCTGATCCCCTTAGACACAAGGGCCACATCTAACTCCCTCTTAAATATATCTAATGAACTGTGTGGCCTCAACTACCTTCTGTGGCAGAGAGTTCCACAGATTCACCACTCTCTGTGTAAAGAGGGAATGTCATCTCTCAGCTGCAACTCTCAGCCTAACCTGCAGCTCACTGGTCATGGCATAGTTCCCACAACAACCCCCCCTGACCCAGCCGTGCCCCCTGACCCAGCCGTGCCCCCTGACCCAGCCGTGCCCCCTGACCCAGCCGTGCCCCCTGACCCAGCCGTGCCCACACCAGGCTGGTCAGCCAAGGCCAGGTCCTCTCACACCCTCTGCTCCCTCTCTCCACAGACTCTGCTTCTTCAAGCTCAAGCTGCTGCTGATAGCCGTGCAGTACCGCTCCAGCGAGTCCGTCAGGTAACTGACCCCCCCCCAAACCGTCTCACTCCCACCCATCACCCATCACCCCCACTCCCACCCCCCATCTCACCCCCTCCTAATATCCCCCCCCCCCCCACCCCACCCAGGAATATGTCAGGGCTCGCTGCGAGTGTGAGTGTACAAGGGCTGGCCTTGATTGTGTGTCAGTGTGAGTGTGAACATGAGTTTGCCAGAGCTTGCTGTGAGGGTGAGTGTGAGTGTGCAGCGACTAGTGTGTTAGTGCGGGTGTACGTGTGTCGGGGTGTGGGCATGAGTGTGTCAGTGAGAGTGTGCAAGGGTGTGTCGGGTGGGTGCGAGTGTGTCAATGTGGGAGTGAGGGTGTCAAGGTGAATGTGCGTGTGCCAGTGCAAGTGTGACTATGTTGCGGTGAGGGTGTGAGTGTCAGTGCAGGTGTGATTGTGTCTGTGTGCGGGGATGAGTGTGAGTGTGGAGGGTGAGTGTGAGTGCGAGGGAGAGCACGATGGTGGGAGTGTGCGAGGGTGAGTGTGAGTGCGAGTGTGCCCACTGTGCGTGTGTGTGTGAGGGTGAGTGTGGGTGTGGAGGGTGAGTGTGTGAGTGTGCGGTGGTGAGTGTGCGAGGGAGAGCACGAGTGTGGGTGTGTGTGAGTGTGAGTGTCGAGGGTGAGTGTGCCCACTGTGCACGAGTGTGTGAGGGTGAGTGTGAGTGTGTGCGGGGGTCAGTGTGAGTGTGGAGGGTGAGTGTGCCCCACTGTGTGTGAGGGTGAGTGTGTGTGTGCGAGTGTGTGGAGAGTGTGAGTGTGCCCACTGTGTGTGTGAGGGTGAGTGTGAGTGTGCGAGTGTGGGAGAGTGTGAGTGTGCCCACTGTGCGCGTGAGTGTGAGTGTGAGTGTGCGGGGGTCAGTGAGAGTGTGCGAGGGTGAGTGTGAGTGTGAGTGTGCCCACTGTGCGCGTGTGTGTGGAGGGTGAGTGTGCGTGTGTGTGAGTGTGGAGTGCACGTGTGTGTGAGTGTGAGTGTGCCCACTGTGCACGTGTGTGTGACTGTGCACGTGTGTGTGACCAGTGCATCTTCCCGCAGTATCCTGATTAACCCGGACTCCAGCGTCCTGATGCAGCACCAAACCCTTGGCTTCTTCATCGCCCGGAAACGCACGTTGGTGCAGAGGTAATAGCATGACAGCAGCCCTCGTGAACACTTGTGCACTGGCACGGCAGTGTGTGTCGGGGTAGCCGGGTCTGCCCAGATCCCCCAGTGAATGCGTGCGTTTACTCCGAGATCTCAGGTTCCCTCCCACACGACACAGCCACTCGTACACTCTCTCTGTCTCTGTGTGAGGTTATGGGGAGAAGGCAGGGAATGGGGTTAGCAGGGAGAGATAGATCAGCCGTGATTGAATAGTAGAGTAGACTTGATGGGCCGAATGGCCTAATTCTGCTCCTATTCCTTATGACCTAGTCCAGCCCAGAATATCCACACAACCCAAACTCACACCCCCCCTACCTCGCCTCTCCCCTCCCACCCTCACCCCGCTCCCTCACCCCCCTCACTCCCCCTCACCCCCTCCTCCCCTCCTCCCCCCCCTCCCCCTCCCTCACTCCCTCCCTCCCTCACTCCCCCCCCCCACCCCTCCCTCACTGCCTGGGGATTGTGGAATACTAGTGGGCTGGGTGTGGGCAGCCGGTTCCCATTGCTTTGAGAGACACAGAGTGCTGGAGTAACTCAGTGGGGCAGCAGCATCTATGGAGCTAAGGAAATAGGCAACGTTTCGGGCCGAAACCCGGAAGGGTTTCGGCCCGAAACGTTGCCTATTTCCAGAAGGGTTTCGGCCCGAAACATTGCCTATTTTCCTTTGCTCCATAGATGCTGCTGCACCCATAACTCAGCGGGTCCAGGCAGCATCTGTGGGGAACATGGATAGGTGACGTTTCGGGTCGCGACCCCTCCTCAGGCTCTGACGGACTCCTCTGCCTCCTCTCTCCGGCCACTGCGGGGGTCACAGGGCAAACATCTACTGCACGGAATGTCACTACGACATCTTTGATGTCAGGCGCATCAAGAAATGTGGCTGCAAGAAAAGTGAGTCCTGCCTCCCCTCCCCCTCCCCCCTCCCCCTTCAACCCCCTCTTCCCCCTCCCCCTCTCAACCCACCTCCCCCTCCCCCTCCCCCTCTCTCGACACCTCCCCCCTCCCCCCCCCCTCCCCTCCCCCCTCCCCCTCTCACCTCCCCCTCCCCCTCCCCCCCCCCCTCCCCCCTCAATCCCCCTCTCCTCCCACTCCCCTCATCCTCCCCCATCCCCCTCCCCCCTCAACCCCTCCCCCCCCCCTCCCCCCCTCAACCCCTCCCCTCAACCCCCCCCTCCCCCTCCCCCCCCCCACAACTCAACCCCCTCCCCCTCAAAACCCCTCCCCCCCCCCGCCCCTCCCCCCTCACCCCCTCCCCCACCTCCCTCTCCCCCCCCCTCCCCCTCCCCCTCAACCACCCACCCCTCGCTCACCCACCCCCCTCCCCTTCCCCCTCACCTCCCCCTCCCCCTCACCCCCCTCCCCCACACCCCCCCTCCCTATCACCCTCTACTCCCCCTCCCCCCTCCTACATCTCCTTCCCCTTCCCCTGGTCCTCCCTCTCCCCTCTCCCAGCTGTCTCCCTTTACCTAGCCCTGTCACCTCTACCTCAGTGGGCGGGGAAGGGGGAGGAGGTGACCCGTGGAGTGAGGGGGATTGGGTGGGTGGAGATGAGGGGGGGTGTGGATGGAGGGTGTGGGTGAGGTTGGGGGAGTGGGTTCTCAGAGATGAGGGGTGGGTGTGAGGTTGAGTGAGTTGGGGAGGGATTGGGTGGAGAGGAGGGGAGGGTGAGGGCTGGAGTTGAGGGGGGGGGGTGGTGTGTGAGTGCCACCTACCCAGGTCCATGAGACGTCCCCCCCCCCCCACTCACCGCCTGCCCCCGCCTTGGGCAGCCCCAGTGCTTGAACAAGGAGAAGTTCTACGACATCAAACGCATGCAGTCGTTCTGGGTGCTGCCCAAACAGAGCTCCTCCACGGAGAAGGGTCCTCGACCGAGAAGTAACCCGACAGAGCCCTCCACACTGATCTGGGTCACGGACCTCACACTCCCCCCCCCCCCTCTCTCCACTCTCCTCCCCCCTCTCTCCCCCCCCCCCTCCCCCTCTCCCCTCTCTCTCTCTCTCCCTCCCCCCCCCCTCCCCCCCCCCTCTCCTCTCCCCCTCTCCCCCTCTCCCCCTGCCTCCCTGTCTCCCCCTCCCCCCCTCTCTCTCCCCCCCCCTCCCTCTCCCCCTCTCCCCCTCTCCCCCTCTCCCCCTCTCCCCCTCTCCCCCTCTCCCCCCCCTATCTCCCCCCTCTCCCCCTCTCCCCCTCTCCCCCTCTCCCCCCCTCTCCCCCACCCACCCGCTCCTTCCCCTCCCTCACCTCTCCCACAGCCTCACACCGCCTTCATCATCCTGAGTGTTCTCACATATCCCTTGTTCTCCACCCTCTATATCCCTCGTTTCCCCCTCTCTCCCTTTGACTCTCAGTCTGGAGAAGGGTCTCGACCCATTCCTTCTCTCCAGAGACGCTGCCTGTCCCGCTGAGTTACTCCAGCATTTTGCGTTTATCTTCGGTTTAAACCAGCATCTGCAGTTCCTGACACCCTCCACACTCCTCCATGCCCCGTCTCTAAGTGCCGGGAGCCCTGGTCGATGTTCTCCGATACTAAGCGGGTGTCAGCGACCGGAATATTCGGCACACGGAGAGACGCAACACTTCACATCCAAGCTGTTGTCCGTCAGCTGGCAGCGGCGACACTCACACTGCCACCGGCCATTGCAAACAGTATTCGTCACGACAACCTTACAATGGGTCTGATGTCACATATCCCTAACTAGAAGTTACACCAGGCGGCCCCCAACACACACACACACACACCAGAGAACAGCAACTGATTAGTCTAAGCCAGTCCTCTCTCTCTCCCCCCCTCCAATCTACTCCACTCCCCTCATCCCCTCATCTCCCCTCCCCTCATCCCACTCTCACTCCCCCCTCCCATCTACTCTCCCTCTCTCATCACCCCTCTCTCTCTCCCCTCCCCCCTCTCTCCACTCCCTCCCTCCCCGCCTCCCCTCCCTCCCTCTCTCATGCCCCCCCCTATCTACTCCCCTCGCCTCTCCCCTCATCTCCCATCCCCTCATCCCTCTGCTCACTGACCTCTCTCTCTCTCTCCCCTCCCTCTCTTTCCCCTCCCCTCCCACCCCCCTCTCCCCCTCCTCTCCGAACCCCTCCTCTCTCTCTCCCTCCCCTCCTCTCTCTCCCTCCCCTCTCTCTCCACCCCTCTTTCACTCCCTCCCACCTCACTCTCATCCCTCTCTCTCCCCTCTCTCTTTCTCTCCCCCTCTCTTCCGCGATCTCTCCTCTCAACCCCACTCTCTCTCCTCTGCCTCCCCCTCTCCCTCTCTCCCCTCTCTCCCTCCCCCCCTCTCTCCTCTCTTCCCCCTCTTTCCCCTCTCCCTCCCCTCCCCTCTCCCCTCCCCCCCCTCTCTCCCTCCCCTCCTCTCATCTCTTTGTGCTCCCTCCTCCCCCCCTCCCTCTCTCTCCCTCTCTCCCTCTCTCTCCTCTCTCTCTCTCTCTCCCTCTCTCTCTCTCTCTCCCTCTCTCCCCCTCCCCCTCTCTCTCTCTCCTCTCTCCCCCTCCCTCTCTCCCCTCTCCCCCTCTCTCCCTCTCTCCATCTCTCTCCCTCTCCCTCTCTCTCTCTCTCTCTCTCTCCTCTCTCTCCCTCTCTCTCTCTCCCTCCCTCTCTCCCCCCTCCCTTTCCCTCTCCCTCTCTCTCTCCCTCTCTCCCTCTCTCTTTCCCTCTCCCTCCCCCTCTCCCTCCCTCCCTCCCCTCCCCTCCCCCTCTCTCTCTCCTCTCTCTCTCCCTCTCCCTCTCCCTCTCCCTCTCTCCCTCCCTCTCTCCTCCCCCTCTCCCTCTCTCCCCCCCCCCCCCCCTCTCTCTCCCTCTCTCCCTTTCCTCTCCTCCCTCTCTCCCTCTCTCCCCCCACCAGTCGGGCCTTTGATGAGACAGCTGTGTGGGCTGCTTTCATGTTTTATTGCGAGGTCCCATTAATCATTGGCGGTGGGAGATTAACTGTCGCCAACCCCCCCCCCCCCCCCCCCCTCCCCCATCCCAAACTTCAATGAAGTATTAACCGCAGTACTAGTTTAGTTTAAAGTTACAGTGCGGAAACAGGCCCTTCAGCCCATTCCCGCACACTAGCCCTATCCTACACACTAGGGGCGACTTACAACTTACAGAGGGACAATTGTCCGACACATCTGACAATAGACACAAAAAGCTGGAGTAACTCAGCGGGACAGGCAGCACCTCTGTGGAGAAGGAATGGGTGCTGTTTCGGGTCGAGACCCCTCTTAAGAGTCGCCCATTCCTTCTCTCCAGAGACGCCGCCCGTCCCGCTGAGTTACTCCAGCATTTTGTGTCTACCTTCGGTGTAAACCAACATCTGCTGTTCCTTCCCTCACAACTCCTGCAAACCTGCACGTCTTTGGAATAGAAACATAGAAACATAGAAATTAGGTGCAGGATTAGGCCATTCGGCCCTTCGAGCCTGCACCGCCATTTAATATGATCATGGCTGATCATCCAACTCAGTATCCCGTACCTGCCTTTTCTCCATACCCTCTGATCCCCTTGGCCACAAGGGCCACATCTAACTCCCTCTTAAATATAGCCATGAACTGGCCTCAACTACCCTCTGTGGCAGAGAGTTCCAGAGATTCACCACTCTCTGTGTGTGAAAAAAATGTTTTTCTCATCTCGGTCCTAAAAGATTTCCCCCTTATCCTTAAGCTGTGACCCCTTGTCCTGGACTTCCCCAACATCGGAAACAATCTTCCTGCATCTAGCCTGTCCAAGCCCTTAAGAATTTTGTAACTTTCTATAAGATCCCCTCTCAATCTCCTAAACTCTAGAGAGTATAAACCAAGTCTATCCAGTCTTCTCTTCATAAGACAGTCCTGACATCCCAGGAATCAGTCTGGTGAACCTTCTCTGCACTCCCTCTGGAATGAAGGAAGGAAACCCAGGCCGTCACGGAGCGATCGTGCAAACTCCACACAGACAGCACCCAAGGTCAGGATTGAACCCGGGAGCCTGTCGCCCGTGAGGCAGCAACTCACTGTGGCACCTCAAAGAAAAGCCCCAAGGTCCTTCCTGTAACCGAGGCAGACAGTTCCTAGTTTAGTCGGTTCATTGTTCAAGAGCCTGATGGTTTGTTGGGAAGAAGCTGTTCTTCAACCTGGAGGTCGCGGTTTTCAGGCTCGTGAATCTACCCCTCCCTGATGGTAGCAGCGAGATGAGAGCATGGCCAGGGTGGTGTGGGTCTCTGATGATGCTGGCTGCCTTTCCAGCTCCCTCCGATGGTGGGGAGATCAGTACAATAGACAATAGGTGCAGGAGTAGGCCATTCGGCCCTTCGAGCCAGCACCGCCATTCAATGTGATCATGGCTGATCATCCCCAATCAGTACCCCGTTCCTGCCTTCTCCCCATATCCCCTGACTCCGCTATTTTTAAGAGCCCTATCTAGCTCTCTCTTGAAAGCATCCAGAGAACCTGCCTCCACCCCTCTGATGCAGAGAATTCCATAGACTCACAACTCTCTGTGAGAAAAAGTGTTTCCTCGTCTCCGTTCTAAATGGCTTACCCCTTATTCTTAAAACCTGTGATGGACCTTCGATGGTGGGGGGGGGGGATGGACCTTCGATGGTGGGAGGGGTCAGTACTGTGATGGACCGGGCTGTGTACACCATTCCCTGTGGTCTCCTTCACCCCTGGGCATTTGAGTTGCTGAACCAAGCTGTGAGATGAGTCCAGTTTATTGTCCCATGTACCGAGGTACAGTGAAAAGCTTTTGTTGTGTTCTAACCAGTCAGCGGACAGTACAATCGAGCCGTCCACAATGTACAGATACAGAATAAAGTGAATGAAGTGAAACGCAGATAAAGTCCAGCAGAGTTTAAGTAAAGTTAGTCCGAGGGTCTCCAATGAGATGGATGGAGGCTCGGGACTGCTCTGAAGTTGGTGATGGCTGGGATGATTCAGTTGTGACAACCCCCCCCGTAAACTTTAATATTGTAAGCAGCCCATTGCCTTTCTTATACGTTCATTACTGATAGAAGCAGAATTAGGCCACTCGGCCCATCAAGTCTACTCCGCCATTCAATCATGGCTGATCTATCTTTCCATCCCAACTCCATTCTCCTGCCATCTCCCCATAACCCCTGAAACCCGTACTAATCAAACCTCCTCACCTTCCCTGCCTGTCATCCATCATCAGCCCTGCCTTCATCTGCCCATGTCCTGGATTCACCACCCCCCCCCCCCCCCTCAATCCCAACCACCTCCCAGCTCCGTCTGCAGATTCTGTCCCCACCACCTCCCTTCCTGTCCCCCCTCTCTGTCCCCTCTCCTCTTCCCTCTCTCTCCCGTCTCCCCCCATCCCCCCCTCCTCCTCCTCCCTTCCCCCGACCCCCCAGCCCCACCCCTACCCCCTCTCTGAGAAAATCAAAAAATGTATTCATTGTTTAAAATAACATTTACAATACAATTACAACAAGACAGAATCCACACCCTAATACATAGACAACCAAATATACTAAATAACCAACTATGTTACACCCTTGTCAAGATGTAGTCCACCCCCCGCGCTGCCCAGCCCGTCCCGGAACCGCATGTTGTCCCCTTGCCTGGCCTCATCTCCCCCCACCTGGACTTCCCATGTGCCATAACGGACCCCCCCCCCCCCCCTTCTTTCTAGTCTCATCTCTCCAACAGACTGGCCCTCGCAACGACCAGGGATAGCCTTGTGAGGTGAAGGTGCCACTTGGATTCCACTGGCATGTTCCACACTGTGCCCACCCAAGCCCATCGTAGCCCAGAGTCACGCTGGTGGGTACCACTATGCTCACATGGCCCCCCCCCCACACACATATACACTCTCGCTGGCCCCCCCACACACTTACACACACACATATAACATGCTCGCTGCCCCCCACACATCACACGTACACACACACATATACAACGCGATCGCTGCCCCCCCTCCCCCCCCATCACACCACACACATATAACACGCTCGCGCTGCCCCCCCACACACGTACACACACTACACATACATGCTCGCTGCTCCCCCCACACACATGTGCACACACACATATACTGGGACACACACACACACACACACACACATATCACGCTCGCTGCCCCCCCCCTCCCCCCACACACACACACATATAAACGCCTCGCTGCCCCCCAGCCGCCCCCCCCCCCCCCCACACACACACATATACACCCCTCCACACACACCGGATGCCCCCCCCCACCACACACACACACCATACACACACCCCGCTCCCCCCCAAGTCCACCCCCACGCCATCCCCCGCCCCACACACTATATACACACTCGCTGCCCCCCCTCCCCCCCACACACCACACCATACACAATCATCCCGTCACCCACTGTACACCCCTCCCCCCCCACACACACACATACACACACTCAGCTGCCCCCCCCCCACCCCCCCCCACCACACCACACTCTACACACTCGCACCTGCCCCCCCGTCTTCCCGGAACCCCCCCCCCCACACACACCCGTATTCCACACCGATCGCTGCCCCCCACCATCCCCACACCCACACACACACCCACACGACCCCCCCGCACACACGCTACCCCCACTCCCCCCCCACACACCTCACACTCGTCACACGCTCGCTGGCTCCCCCTCCCCCACAACACACAGATACACGCTCGCTGCCCCCCTCCCCCCCCACACAACACTATACACGCTCACTGCTCCCCCCACACCATGTACACACACACATATACACACAGCACACACACACACACACACACACACACCACATATACACGCTCGCTGCCCCCCCTCCCCCCCCACACACCACACATACCATAAACCTCGCTGCCCCCCCACTCCCCCCCCACACACACACATATATCGCACACCTCTCTATACGCTGCTCCCCCCACAACACACACACACACACATATACACGCTCGCTGCCCCCACACCCCCCCCCCCCTCCCCCACACACACACATATACACACACTCGCTGCCCCCCTCCCCCCCACACACATATACATGCTCGCTGCTCCCCCCACACAACATGTACACACACACATATACACCTCGCTGCCCCCCCCCTCCCCCCCACATACACACATATACGCTCACTGCTTCCCCCCACACACACACACACACACACACAACACATATACACCTCACTGCTCCCCCCCCACACACACACACACATATACACGCTCGCTGCCCCCCCCCCCCCCCCACACCACACATATACACGCTCACTGCCCCCCCTCCCCCACCCACTACACACATATACCGCTCGCTGCCCTCCCCCCACACACATGTACACACACACATATATACACGCTCGCTGCACACACACACACACATATATACACACACATATATATATATATATATACACACACACACACACACACACACACACACACACACACACACACACCACACACACATACACGCACACACACACGTACACACACACACACACACCCCCCCCCACCCCCCACACACCCACACATATACACACACACACACACACACACACACACACACACACACACACACACACATATATACACACACACACACACACACACACACACACATATACACACTCGCTGCCAACCCCCCCCCCACACACACACACATATACACACTCGCTGCTGCCCCCACACACACACACACACCACACACCCACACACACACACACACACACACACACACACACACACATACACACACACACACACACACACACACACATGTACACACACACACACACACATACACACACACACACACACACACACACATATACACACACACTACACACCCACACACACACACACACATATACACACTCACCCACACACACACGCACACACACACACACACGCACACACACACACACACATATACACACCTCGCTGCCCCCTCCCCCCACACCACACACACATATACACGCTCGCTGCCCTCCCACACACACATATACACGCTCGCTGCCCCCCCTCCCCCCCCTCCCCCACACACACACACATATACACACTCGCTGCTTCCCCCCACACACATGTACACACACCACACACATATACACACTCGCTGCTCCCCCCACACACATGTACACACACACATATACACGCTCGCTGCCCCCCCCCCACACACACACATATACACGCTCGCTGCCCCCCCCCCCACACACACATATACACGCTCGCTGCTCCCCCCCCCCACACACGTACACACACTTGTTTAGTTTTGTTTACTGTTATTTAGTTTATTCCGTTTATAGTTTAGTTTGCTGTACCGAGGTGTGCACGCGTGTGCACGAGCGTGTACGTGTGTGTGTATGTGTTTGTTCGCGAGTGTGTATGTGTTTGCGTGTGTGTATCCATGGGTGTGCGCGAGTGTGTACGCATGTGTATGTGTGTGCGCGCCAGTGTGTGTATGTGTACATGTGTGTGTATGAGTGTATACGTGTGAGTGTATGTGTGTGTACATGTGCGTGTACGTGTGGGTACAAGTGTGTGTGCGTGCACGAGTGTGTACATGTATGTGTGTGTACACATGTGTGTGTGTATGAGTGTGATACGTGTGAGTGAGTGTATGTGTGTGTACATGTGCGTGTATGCATGAGTACAAGTGTGTGTGCGTGTACGCGTGTGTACATGTATGTGTGTGTATGTGTGTGTACACATGTGTGTTTTCCCCCCAGAACCGTGCTATGGCGTCCCGGTTGCAGCTGAGCAAACACGTCATTGTGTGCATCTTCAGCGAGGCCGAGTTCCCGGGCATCGGGCTGCGTAACTTTGTGATGCCTCTGCGGGCCAGCAGCTTCACGTACGACGAGCTCAAGTCCATCGTGTTCGTTGTCTCGCTGCAGTTCATCGCCAAGGAGTGGGAGACCATCAGTAACTTCCCCAAAGTCTTCATTCTGCCCGTGGGTATACCCTTATCCCCACCCCCCCTCCCCCTCCCCCCTCCATCCCCCCCCCCCCCATCCCCCTCCCCCCTCCCCTCCACCTCCCCACCCCCCCTCCACCCCCCATCCGTGGCTGACCTCTGGGGCCAGCGCCAGTGACCCGTGGCCCCGATGGTTAGTGACCCGCTTGTGTCCAGCGGGCACTGACATGTCCAGTGGGCCCTGACCCATGTCCAGCGGCACTGACCCATGTCCAGCGGGCACTGACCCATGTCCAGCGGGCACTGACCCATGTCCCAGCGGCACTGACCCATGTCCAGCGGGCACTGACCCATGTCCCAGCGGCACTGACCCATGTCCAGCGGCACTGACCCATGTCCAGCGGCACTGACCCATGTCCAGCGGGCCCTGACCCATGTCCAGCGGGCACTGACCCATGTTCAGCGGCACTGACCCATGTCCAGCGGCACTGACCCCCCATGTCCAGCGGCACTGACCCATGTCCAGCGGCACTGACCCATGTTCAGCGGGCCCTGACCCATGTCCAGCGGCACTGACCCATGTCCAGCGGCACTGACCCATGTCCAGCGGCACTGACCCATGTCCAGCGGCACTGACCCATGTCCAGCGGGCACTGACCCATGTCCAGCGGCACTGACCCATGTCCAGCGGGCACTGACCCATGTCCAGCGGCACTGACCCATGTCCAGCGGCACTGACCCCATGTCCAGCGGCACTGACCCATGTCCAGCGGGCACTGACCCATGTCCAGCGGCACTGACCCATGTCCAGCGGCACTGACCCCATGTCCAGCGGGCCCTGACCCATGTCCAGCGGCACTGACCCATGTCCAGCGGCACTGACCCATGTCCAGCGGGCCCTGACCCATGTCCAGCGGCACTGACCCATGTTTCAGCGGCACTGACCCATGTCCAGCGGGCACTGACCCATGTCCAGCGGCACTGACCCATGTCCAGCGGCACTGACCCATGTCCAGCGGGCACTGACCCATGTCCAGCGGCACTGACCCATGTCCAGCGGCACTGACCCATGTTCAGCGGCACTGACCCATGTCCAGCGGGCACTGACCCATGTCCAGCGGCACTGACCCATGTCCAGCGGCACTGACCCATGTCCAGCGGGCCCTGACCCATGTCCAGCGGCACTGACCCATGTCCAGCGGCACTGACCCATGTCCAGCGGGCCCTGACCCATGTCCAGCGGCACTGACCCATGTTCAGCGGCACTGACCCATGTCCAGGGGCACTGACCCATGTCCAGCGGGCACTGACCCATGTCCAGCGGCACTGACCCATGTCCAGCGGGCCCTGACCCATGTCCCAGCGGGCCTGACCCATGTCCCAGCGGGCCCTGACCCATGTCCAGCGGCACTGACCCATTTTCAGCGGCACTGACCCATGTCCAGCGGGCACTGACCCATGTCCAGCGGCACTGACCCATGTCCAGCGGGCACTGACCCAATGTCCAGCGGCACTGACCCATGTCCAGCGGGCACTGACCCATGTCCAGCGGGCACTGACCCTGTCCATCGGGCACTGACCCATGTCCAGCGGGCCCTGACCCATGTTCAGCGGCACTGACCCCATGTCCAGCGGCACTGACCCTGTCCAGCGGGGCACTGACCCATGTCCAGCGGCACTGACCCATGTCCAGCGGCACTGACCCATGTCCAGCGGCACTGACCCATGTCCAGCGGCACTGACCCATGTCCAGCGGCACTGACCCATGTCCAGCGGCACTGACCCATGTCCAGCGGCACTGACCCATGTCCAGCGGCACTGACCCATGTCCAGCGGCACTGACCCATGTCCAGCGGGCACTGACCCATGTCCAGCGGGCCCTGACCCATGTCCAGCGGCACTGACCCATGTCCAGCGGCACTGACCCATGTCCAGCGGCACTGACCCATGTCCAGCGGCACTGACCCATGTCCAGCGGCACTGACCCATGTCCAGCGGCACTGACCCATGTCCAGCGGCACTGACCCATGTCCAGCGGCACTGACCCATGTCCAGCGGGCACTGACCCTATGTGTGGCCGGGCAGGGTTCACCGCTGTGCCGCGCTGACCTGAAGGCGGCGAGCATCGGTTCCTGTGACATGACGGTGGTCATCTCCTCCAACCGCACCAACTTCCCGGAGAAGAGTCTACAGGACAAGGAGTGCATCCTGGCAACGCTCAACCTCAACGCCATGCTCTTCGAAGAGAGCAGCACCATTAACCCACTCCCCACCAGGACAAAAGGTACGCGGAGACCGGCCCACACCCCAACACCCCCCCCACCTCAAACCCAACCCCACCCCCACCCTCTCCCTCAAACCCAACCCCCACCCCACCCCCACCCCACCCCCACCCCCCACCCCCACCCCCCAACCCTAACCCCCCCCCCCACCCCCAACCCCCACCCCCACCCCCACCCCACCCACCACCCCCCCCCCCCCCAAACCCCCTCCCCCCCCCCCCCCCACCCCCACCCCCCCACCCCCCCCCCACACACCCCACCCCCACCCCCACCCCCCCCCCCCACCCCACCCCCACCCCCCACCCCCCCCCCCCCCCAAACCCCACCCCCAACCCCCACCCCCCCACCCACCCCCACCCCCCCCCCCCCCCCCCACCCACCCCCCCCCCCACCCCCCACCCCCCCACCCCCACCCCCACCCCCACCCCACCCCCCCACCCCACCCCCCACCCACCCCCACCCCCACCCCCACCCCACCCAACCCCCCCCACCCCCAACACAGCCCCCCCTCCCCCCCCCCCCACCCCCCCCCCCCCCTACACCCACCAACGTCCCCCCCCCCCCCCCCCCCCCCCCCCCCCCCCCCCCCCCCCCCCCCCCCCCCCCCCCCCCCCCCCCCCCCCCCCCACCCCCCACCCCCCCCCCCCCACCCCCACCCCACCCCCCCCCCACACCCCAAACCCCACCCCCACACCCACCCCCACCCCCACCCCCACCCCACCCCCAACCCCACCCCCACCCCCCACCCCAGCCCAACCCCCGCCCAACCCCCACCCCCACCCCCACCCCCAGCCCCACACGAGCCCACACACCACGCCGCACCCCCACCCCACCCCCACCCCAGCACACCCAACGACACACCTCCCAACCCCCACTGCTTTTGACTGACGCTGCCGTTTGTCTTGCAGATGACCCGGTCTCCATGTTGGACGACAACAAGCAATACTACAGGGTCCCGATCATCACCTCGCTGGGTAAGGAACGCCTTCACTCAATGTGAAAGATACATGAATGAATGAATGAATGATGAATGAATGAATGCATGAATGAATGAATGAATGAATGAATGAATCTCTTTATTGTCATTGCACATGGTACAACAAAATTTAAAAGTCAATCCCACGGTGCGATTCACAAGAGTAATTTTAAATATATAAGAAAAGGTAAAAATATATACATATATTAAAAAAATTACAGATAAATAACAATAGCAGCTGAGGTAGAACCATTCAGTTGAATGTGAGTGCTATTTCTTATTTTGCATTGTTAAGTTCACGTATGGCTATGGGGTAGAAGCTGTCTCTGAGTCTGTTTGTGCCAGTTTTGAAAGACCTGTACCGTCTGCCAGAGGGCAGCAGGTGGAACAGGTTGTGTCCAGGGTGGGAAGGGTCCTTTAGGATGTTGGCTGCCCTGCCAAGGCAGCGAGAGCTGAAGATGTCCTTCAGGGAGGGCAGTGGGCAGCCAGTGATTTTTTGTGATACATCTTCTAGATGCGCTGGGACACATCCTCCGTGATGTGACCTGGGGGTCATCGGGTGTTTGTGGTCCCACAACATCAGACACCCTCGCCCAGGCGACCCAGCCCGGGTTGATCAGGCCCCGACTTGTGTCCCAGCAGCAACCGCCCACGGATCAGCCATCTTAGTAACCACTCTGCAGGGGTTGGGAGACTCTAGTGCCTGGAGGGACTGCACTCTGTGGGATGAGTCCTGGCCGTCTCACCAGGTTCAAGGCCTGTGCCTGCGTGCCCTGCACCCCTTTCTCCTTCTCCAAGCATTTCATTCTCGCCTGATGGATTTTTAGGCCACGGTGGTTCACACACGTACACACACACTTGTTTAGTTTTGTTTATTGTTATTTAGTTTATTTCGCTGTAACGAGGTGTGCGCACATGTGCACGATCGTGTACGTGTGTGTGTGTGTGTACGTGTTTGTTCGCGAGTGTGTATGCATGTGTACGTGTGCGTATGCATGTGTGTGCGCGCCAGTGTGTACGCATGTGTACGTGTGTGCGCGCCAGTGTGTGTATGTGTACGTGTGTGCATTAAGATTCAGATTCAATTTTAATTGTCATTGTCAGTGTACAGTACAGAGACAACGAAATGCATTTAGCATCTCCCTGGAAGAGCGACATAGCACATGATTTGAATAAATAATAATAAGTGTCCGGGGGGGGGTGGTGATTGGCAGTCAACGAGGTGTATGCATGTGTACGTGTGTGCGCGCCAGTGTGTGTATGTGTACGTGTGTGTGTATGCATGTGTGTGCGCGAGTGTGTACGCATGTGCACGTGTGTGCGCGCCAGTGTGTGTATGTGTACGTGTGTGTATGCATGTGAGTGCGCGAGTGTGTACGTGTGTGCGCGCCAGTGTGTGTATGTGTACGTGTGTGCACATGTGTGTGCGCGAGTGTGTACGCATGTGTACATGTGTGCACGCCAGTGTGTGTATGTGTACGTGTGTGCACATGTGTGTGTGTATGTGTACGTGAGTGTGTATGTGTAGTGTTCATGTGAGCTTGTATGTCACGCTATGATTGAATGACGGAGTAGACTCGATGGGCCGAATGGCCTGATTCTACTCCTATCCTTATGCCTGTCCCTCCCTCCTCTCACTCCCCAACCCTTTGTCTTTCACTGTAGTTCACCAGTCTAACGTGTATTACCTGGATCAAGAGGACCGTGACGATCCCGACACAGACCTGTACCTCACACAACCCTATGCCAGTGGGTCTGTGTTTGCCTTCAGCATCTTGAATGCTCTCATGTGTACAGTGAGTTGCTCCATGCCCCTCAGCACGGCGGGTATGTCCTCACTGATCAACCTCACGTGGCAACAAGGGCCGCACGGTGGCGCAGCAGTACAGGCCATAATTGATAGGAGCAGAATTAGGCCATTCGGCCCATCATGTCTACTCCACCATTCTATCATCTTGAGCATTCGATCTATCTCTCCCTCCTAACCCCATTCTCCTGCCTTCTCCCCATAACCCCTGACACCCGTACTAATCAAGAATCTATCTATCTCTGCCTTAAATATATCCATTGACTTGGTCTCCACAGCCGTCTGTAGCAAAGAATCCCACAGATTCACCACCCTCCGACTGAAGAAATTCCTCCTCATCTCCTTCCTAAAAGAACATTCTTTAATTCTGAGGCTGTGAGCTCTAGTCCTAGACTCTCCCACTAGTGGAAACATCCTCTCCACATCCACTCTGTCCAAGCCTTTCATTATTCTGTATGTTTTAATGAGGTGCCCCCTCATCCTTCTAAACTCCAGCGAGTACAGGCCCAGTGCCGGAAAATGCTCATCTTTGGTTAACCCACTCATTCCTGGGATCGTTCTTGAGAACCTCCTCTGGACCCTCTCCAGGGCGAGCACATCCATCCTCAGATATGGTGCCTTGCAGCGCCAGAGACCCAGGATCGATCCTGACTACAGGTGCTGCCTGCACAGAGTTTGCACGTTCTCCCCGTGACCTATATGGGTTTCCTCCCACACTACAAAGACATACTGGTTTGCAGGTTAATTGGCTTGGCATAATTGTGAATTGTTCCTATTGTGTGTAGGATAGTGTTAATGTGTGGGGATCGCTGGTCGGCACAGACTCGGTGGGCCGAAGGGCCTGTTTCCGTGCTGTATCTCTAAAGAAAACTAAACTAACCTCAAGATGCTGGTTTAAATCGAAGGTAGACACAAATTGCTGGAGTAACTCAGCAGCATCTGGTGTCACCCATTCCTTCTCTCCAGTGATGCTGCCGGTCCCGCTGAGTTACTCCAGCGTTTTGTGTCTATCTTTGGTTTAAACCAGCGTCTGCAGTTCATTCCTACACATCAAGCACCTTGTGGTGTGTGTTTAGGAATGGCCTGAGGTCCTTGTGTTGTACAGTGATCTGAACCCTTGTCATGCTGCAGTTCCACAGGTCGAGCTGCTGCCTCACAGCACCAGAGACCCGGGTTCGATCCTGGCCACGGGTACTGTCTGTGTGGAGTTTGCACGTTCTCCCCGTGACCATGTGGGTTTCCTCTGGCTGTGCTTGTAGGTTAATTGTCCCTCTGTAAATTGCCCCAAATGTGTTGGGAGTGGATGGGAAAATGGGATTACATAGAACTAGTGTGAACAGATAGTCAGCAAGGACTCGGTGGGCTGAAGGGCCTGTTTTCGTGCTGTATCTCTGATCTAAACTAAACTCTGCTGGGTGGCTGGATGAGGGAGAGCTCAGGCCGATGTCTGTGACCCAATGTTTAGTTGAGAGAGTTTAGTTCAGAGATACACCGTGGACACAGGCCCTTCAGCCCATCGAGTCCGCACCGACTCATCTATCGCCCGCTCGCACTAGTTCCATGTTTTCCCACTTTCTCGTCCACTCCCGACACACAGTAGAGACAATTTGCAGAGGGCTTTGGGATGTGAGGGGTGAAACCGGAGCTCCAGGAGGAATCCCACACGGTCACAGGGAAGAACGTGCAAACTCCTCACAGACAGCGCCCGGGGTTAGGATGGCGCTGTGTGGATATGTGATGACAATGTGCGGTGCCCAGTCCCACCCTCTCCCCTCTCCCCAGACCTACTTCAACGACAACATCCTGATGCTGGTCCGGACGCTGGTGACGGGCGGCGCCACGCCGGGCTTGGACGAACAGCTGGCGGACGAGGATGCGCTGAGGGGCAGCGTCCACGCCCAGGATAACGTCCACCAACGCAACCGCTGCAAGCTGGCCCGCATCACCTTGTGTGACCAGCGCTTCAACCAATTCGCCGTGGGTCACTGCACGGGGGCACGAGTGGGGGGGAGGGGGGGGGGATGGGGAAGGGGGGAGGCGGGGAGTGGTGGTGGGGGAGGGGGGGGAGGGGAGGGAAGGGGTTATGGGGGGAGGGGCAGAGAGGGACGGAGTGGGGGATGGTGGGGGATGAAGGAGGGTGTGTGTTGGGGGGGAAGGGTGGTGGGGGAGGGGGGGGAGGGGAGGGAAGGGGTTATGGGGCAGAGAGGACGGAGTGTGGGTGGTGGGGGGTGAAGGAGGGTGTGTGTTGGGGGGGGAGGGTGGGTGGGGGGGGGGGGGAGGGGAGGGAAGGGGTTATGGGGAGGGGAGGGGCAGAGGGGGGGGGAAGGGGAGGGTGTGTGTGTGTGGGGTTTGTGATGGGGGAGTCTGGGGCAGTGGGTGTGGGGCAGTACGTTACGCGGTGCTGGGGGTGGGGTGGGGGGGGGAGACAGATGCCAAGAAGGTCTCTCTGCTCTGACAGCCTCTCTGTTTCTGCAGAAAGGTGGCAAGTATGGAGACCTGTTTTCCAAGGCCCTGCAAGATTACGGTATACTCTGCTTTGGGATATTCCGTCTGCAGGATCCCGCTAAACAGTCCAAGAAGCGGTGAGTTGATGGTCGTCTCCGCGCCCCCGTATCCAGCTGTGGCCCAGCATCAACCACAACAACCTCAGCCAAAGGCCACTCGTCCCCTCCAGCCCGTTCCACAGCCCGATCAACCCCTTTCCCTCTCAACTCTTTTCTCCCCATCTCAGGTACATTAGATTCAGATTCAGATTCAGATTCAGATTCAATTTTAAACGAACAGCTTAAAATGGCCTCCTCCTGCACCTATTACAAGTGTATAACAGTATTGTGTACTGTTTTGGTCTCCTAATTTGAGGGAGGACATCCTTGTGATTGAGGCAGTGCAGCGTAGGTTCACGAGATTGATCCCTGGGATGGCGGGACTGTCATATGAGGAAAGATTGAAAAGACTAGGCTTGTATTCACTGGAGTTTAGAAGGATGAGGAGGATTCTTATAGAAACATATAAAATTATATAAGGACTGGACAAACTAGATGCAGGAACAATGTTCCCAATGTTGGGTGAGTCCAGAACCAGGGGCCACACAGTCTTAGAATAAAGGGGAGGCCATTTAAGACTGAGGTGAGAAAAAGCTTTTTCACCCAGAGAGTTGTGAATTTGTGGAATTCCCTGCCACAGAGGGCAGTGGAGGCCAAGTCACTGGATGGATTTAAGAGAGAGTTAGATAGAGATCTAGGGGCTAGTGGAGTCAAGGGATATGGGGAGAAGGCAGGCACGGGTTATTGATTGGGGCCGATCAGCCATGATCACAATGAATGGCGGTACTGGCTCAAAGGGCCGAATGGCCTCCTCCTGCACCTATTTTCTATGTTTCTATGTAAGTGTATAACAGAAGTTTAGTTTAGTTGTGGGACCAGAGGAGGTTTACAAGAATGATCCCAGGTATGAGTGGGTTAACATATGATGAGCGTTTGCCGGTACTGGGCCTGTGCTCGCTGGAGTTTAGAAGAATGAGGGGGGACCTCATTGAAACTTATAGAATAGTGAAAGGTTTGGATGGAGTGGATGTGGAGAGGATGTTTCCACTAGTGGGAGAGTCTAGGACTAGAGGGCACAGCCTCAGAATTACAGGACGTTCCTTTAGGAAGGAGATGAGGAGGAATATCTTTAGTCAGAGGGTGGTGAATCTGTGGAATTCTTTGCCACAGGAGGTAGTGGAGGCCAAGTCAATGGATATTTTTAGATACAGTGCAGATATTGATAATTCTTGATTAGTATGGGTGTCAGGGGTTATGGGGAGAAGGCAGGAGAATGGGGGTTAGGAGGGAGAGATAGATCAGTCATGTTTGAATGGCAGAGTAGACGTGATGGGCCGAATGGCCTAGTTCTACTATCTCTTACGACCTTATGAAGAGTAGACTGAGACAGTATACAAAGTGGCCAGTTTGGGGCCATTTTCATGTGGCAGGTATTGTAAGAGCAGGGATCTTGATCTGACCATGAAGGTCTGTTGTCCTGGCGGCATTGCAGGGTCGGCCGGGCCAAGCGTGGCCGTGGTGTTCTCTGCCGCTGCTCCACCGCTATAGGCCGCGTGCAGTTCACGTGCTTGTTCTGTAGGAGCGGCGCCAATGGAGCCCCAGGCTGCTGTAGGGCCTCCAGCAGTGTCTGATCTAATTGAGGCCCAGGCTGCTGAGGGGCCTCTAGCAGTGTCCAATCTAATCTAGGCCCAGGCTGCTGTAGGGCCTCCAGCAGTGTCTGATCTAATCGAGGCCCAGGCTGCTGCAGGGCCTCCAGCGGTGTCTGATCTAATCGAGGCCCAGGCTGCTGAAGGGCCTCCAGCAGTGTCTGATGTAATCTAGGCCCAGGCTGCTGTAGGGCCTTCAGCAGTGTCCGATCTAATCTAGGCCCAGGCTGATGCAGGGCCTCCAGCAGTATCTGATCTAATCTAGGCCCAGGCTGCTGTGGGGCCTCCAGCAGTATCTGATCTAATCTAGTCCCAGGCTCCAGGGCCTGCAGCAGTGTTTGATCTAATCTAGGCCCAGGTTGCTGTGGGGCCTCCAGCAGTGTCTGATCTAATCTAGGCCCAGGCTGCTGTGGGGCCTTCAGCAGTGTCTAATCTAACCGAGGCCCAGGCTCATACAGGGCCTCCAGCAGTGTTTGATGTAATCTAGGCCCAGGCTCATACAGGGCCTCCAGCAGTGTCTGATCTAATCTAGGCCCAGGCTCATGCAGGGCCTCCAGCAGTGTCTGATCTAATCGAGGCCCAGGCTGCTGCAGGGCCTCCAGCAGTGTCTGATCTAATCGAGGCCCAGACTGCTGAAGGGCCTCCAGCAGTGTCTGATCTAATCTAGGCCCAGGCTGCTGCAGGGCCTCCAGCAGTATCTGATCTAATCTAGGCCCAGGCTCATACAGGGCCTGCAGCAGTGTTTGATCTAATCTAGGCCCAGGTTGCTGTGGGGCCTCCAGCAGTGTCTGATCTAACCGAGGCCCAGGCTGTTGCAGGGCCTCCAGCAGTGTCTGGTCTAATCTAGGCCCAGGCTGCTGTGGGGCCTCCAGCAGTGTCTAATCTAACCGAGGCCCAGGCTCATGCAGGGCCTCCAGCAGTGTCTGATCTAACCGAGGCCCAGGCTGTTGCAGGGCCTCCAGCAGTGTCTGGTCTAATCTAGGCCCAGGTTTAACATAGGATCCTGTCTGTTGCACTGAACTCTTTGCCATCTGCTTTAGGTTTGTCATTACGAATCCCCCCTCTTCCTTTGAGCTGAACGAGATGGACTTTATCATGTGCACGGTGCCCTTCTTCGACACGGAGACCATGGCCACCAACCCTTACTGCCCGATGAACTACTCCTCCAAGTTCATCCCTCTGCAGGCCGTGGCCAGGCACTCCTCCACCTTCATAAAGCCGGTCCGGTTAGACGGGAACATGTACACCCTCGACCACGCAGACCAAGCTCACCTGAAAGTGGAGAAGGACAGGGAGGTGTTTGAGAAGGCCAGTACTGCTGAGTCCGAGGAGGCCAAGCTGAAGAAGTCGCTGGAGCAATACCGTGAGCGGCTGAAGTCAGTCGGCCCGCACAGCGGCTCCAAAGATCGGACCAAGCCCACCACCCTGATAGCTGCCGTTCACACCTACATCGACGAGCTCAAAGGCAAGGTGGAGCCCTCTCCCGTCAAACCCAAGGAAGTGGAGGTTCAAGTCATATTTAGTGACGAATTTGAAGAGCTCTCCAGGATGGAATCCACTGACGAACCTAGCCTAACCACCACTAGCCTAACCACCACACCTGCAACAGCTGCAAAATATGGAATCGTAACACCTGGACCAGCTGCAACATCTGGAGCTACAACTCCTGCAACAGCTGGAAGTAGAGCTGCAACACCTGTAACTGCAACACCTAGAAAACCTGGAACTACACCTCCTGGAACAGCTGGAACTAGACCTACAACACCTGTAACAGCTGGAATGACAACACTTGGAACATCTGTAAAACCTGGAACTACAACTCCTGAAACAGCTGGAACTAGACCTACAACACCTGTAACAGCTGGAATGACAACACTTGGAACATCTGTAAAACCTGGAACTACAATTCCTGGAACAGCTGGAACTAGACCTACAACACCTGTAACAGCTGAAACTGCAACACCTGGAACAGCTGTAAAACCCGGAACTACAACTCCTGGAACTAGAGCTACAACACCTGTAACAGCTGAAACTGCAACACCTGGAACAGCTGTAAAACCTGGAGTGACAGCATCTGGCACAGCTGGAAAACCTGAAGCGACACCACCTGGAACAGGTGGAGCTACAACATCTGGAACAGCTGGAACTGCAACACATGGAGCAGATGTAAAAGCTGGAACTACTACACCTGGAACAGGTATTAAACCTGTAACCACAACACCTGGAACAGATGTTAAACCTGTCACAACAACACCTGGAACAGGTATTAACCCTATAATTACAACACCTGGAACAGATGTTAAACCTGTAATTACAACACCTGGAACAGATGTTAAACCTGTAATTACAACACCTGGAACAGTTGTTAAACCTGTAATTACAACACCTGGAACAGGTATTAACCCTATAATTACAACACCTGGAACAGATGTTAAACCTGTAACAACAACACCTGGAACAGATGTTAAACCTGTAATTACAACACCTGGAGCAGATGTTAAACCTGTAATTACAACACCTGGAACAGATGTTAAACCTGTAATTACAACACCTGGAACAGATGTTAAACCTGTCACAACAACACCTGGAACAGATGTTAAACCTGTAATTACAACACCTGGAACAGATGTTAAACCTGTAACCACAACACCTGGAGCAGATGTAAAACCTGGAGCTGCAACACCTGGAACAGCTGGAGCTGTAACACCTGGAACATCGGTAGAACCTGGAGCCACAACATCGGAGGATAAAGTTGAGAGCAAGGCAGTGGAACCAGATGCCAAACCTGATGGCTCAAAATGATTCCGTCCTCTATAGATCGGCAATAGTTTGGGCCGAGTTATATTATAACCAATCTGTATTCCCCGTATAACTTATCAATAAAATGCCACCTTTAAGCCTGCAGTTTAACTGTTTCGATCACCTCTGCCACGTGTCCACGAGTTACTGAGGTGCTGAAGGGAGACATCCTATTGGCTGTGAGTAGCTGCCAACATTGGGACTGACTCAGAAGGGTCTGAAGAAGGTTCTCGACCCGAAACGTCACACATAGAAAATTACAAAATAGGTGCAGGAGTAGGCCATTCAGCCCTTCGAGCCTGCACCGCCATTCAATATGATCATGGCTGATCATCCAACTCAGTATCCTGTACCTGCATTCTCTCCATACTCCCTGATCCTTCTAGCCATAAGGGCCAATTCTAACTCCCTCTTAAATATAGCCAATGAACTGTGGCCTCAACTACCTTCTGTGGCAGAGAATTCCACAGATTCACCACTCTCTGTGTGAATTTTTTTCTTCTCATCTCAGTCCTAAAAGACTTCCCCCTTATCCTTAAACTGTGACCCCTTGTTCTAGACTTCCGCAACATCGGGAACAATCTTCCTGCATCTAGCCTGTCCAACCCCTTAAGAATTTTGTAAGTTTCTATAAGATCCCCCCGCAATCTTCTAAATTCTAGCGAGTACAAGCCGAGTCTATCCAGTCTTTCTTCATATGAATGTGTGAGTGTGTGTGTGTGTATATGTGTTAGTGAATCAGTGTGTGAGTGTGTGTCAGAGCATGTGTGCCTGTGTGTGTCAGTAAGACAGTATGTGTGTGTCTGTCTATGAGTATGTGTGTCGGTCAGTGCGTGAGTGTGTGTGTCAGAGTGTGTGTGTGTGTCAGTGTGTGTGTGTGTGTCAGTGTGTGTGTGTCAGAGAGTGTGTGTGTGTGTGTGTGTCAGTGTGTGTATGTCAGTGTGTGTGTCAGTGTGTCAGTGTGTATGTGTCAGTGTGTGTGTGTGTGTCAGTGTGTGTGTGTGTGTGTGTGTCAGTGTGTGTGTCAGTGTGTGTGTGTGTGTCAGAGTGTGTGTGTGTCAGTGCGCATGTGTCTCTCCTGGAGAAGGTGCCTGACGTGCTGGAGAGGACTTGATGGGCCGAATGTCCTAATTCTGCCTCTATCAACTGGCCCAGAGTAGGTGAGGCCCACGGCAGGTGAGCAGTGATGGAGTGATGGGCTAGGCTGGAGGGGCTGAGTGGCCTGCTGTTGCTACTTGCCCATCCTGTGTCTTGTTCCATGCAGGAATGCCGCCAGTGTTGCCCGCCCGGAACTCCACCGGCTCTCCCCACTCCTCCCTCTCTTTTAAAAAAGAAATCAAAATAGATTTGATGCAAGTAATTAAATATATACAACGCAGCAACTGTGCAGAAAATTCTTCCGACATTTTCGGAGGCTGCATTCAATACAGTCAATTGAAGATAGACACAAAGTGCTGGAGTAACTCAGCGGGACAGGCAGCATCTCTGCAGAGAAGGAATGGGTGGCATTTCGGGTTGAGACCCTTCTTCAGACAACGGCCATTCCTTCTCTCCAGAGATGCTGCCTGTCCCGCTGAGTTACTCCAGCTTTTTTGTGTCTATCTTCGGTTTAAACCAGCATCTATCTGCAGTTCCTTCCACCATACAGAACATTTAATTCTTTGTTACACAGAGTGGACAACAGCCCAGTTATACCCCCACACCCTCGACACTGGTGTGCGGGGTGACCCCACCAGCCTCCCCCTGAAGGTCCGGCAGCAGAAGGGCCCTCTCTGGCCAGAGTCTGGGTCCTCTCTGACCGACCTTGTCCTCTCCAGCTCATCCATCTAGCTGCCTTGCCGAGCTCACACTGTGAGATTAATTGCTATACTCACCCCTCATCCATCACACTTTGCCGAGATTATTTTGACATCCAGTTAATTTGTGCTCGATGATTTATCAAATTCTTATTACTGTGCTCAGAAGGGCCCCATTTATAATGTTGATTCATGATAATGACGAGGGGGGGGGGGGGGGGGGGGGGGGGGGATGTGGCTCGCATGTTAATGAGGGCCTCGCCATCACTGCCCTTACTCCCTCCCTTCAGCTTGAAATAAATGCCTCGGCACACACAATCGCTGTGATTCTCTGTCAACAGAATCTTGCAGAGGCCGGTAGCTTTCGTCAGCCAAGCACCCGGTGCAGGAGGATCTCGGCCGATAGACACAAATGCTGGGGAAACTCAGCGGGACAGGCAGCATCTGTGGAGAGAAGGAATAGAAACATAGAAAATAGGTGCAGGAGTAGAGGCCATTCGGCCCTTCGAGCCTGCACCGCCATTCAATATGATCATGGCTGATCATCCAACTCAGTATCCCATCCCTGCCTTCTCTCCATACCCCCTGATCCCTTTAGCCACAAGGGCCACATCTAACTCCCTCTTAAATATAGCCAATGAACTTGGCTCAACTACCTTCTGTGGCAGAGAGTTCCAGAGATTCACCACTCTCTGTGTGAAAAATGTTTTCCTCATCTTGGTCCTAAAAGATTTCCCCCTTATCCTTAAACTGTGACCCCTTGTTCTGGACTTCCCCAACATCGGGAACCATCTTCCTGCATCTAGCCTGTCCAACCCCTTAAGAATTTTGTAAGTTTCCATAAGATCCCCCCTCAACCTTCTAAATTCTAGCGAGTACAAGCCGAGTCTATCCAGTCTTTCTTCATATGAAAGTCCTGCCATCCCAGGAATCGGTCTGGTGAACCTTCTCTGTACTCCCTCTATGGCAAGAATGTCTTTCCTCAGATTAGGAGACCAAAACTGTACGCAAGAATGTCTGATGTTTGGGGTCGAGACCCTTCTTCAGACTCACTAGAGTTATGAAAGGGTAAGGTGTGAAAATGACAGATCAAAGCAGATGGTGTTCTAGAGATAGACACAACATGCTGGAGATCTCAGTGGGACAGGCAGCATAGGAATGGGTGACTTTTCGGGTCGGGACCCTTCTTCGGACTCACTAGAGTTATGAAAGGGTAAGGTGTGAAAATGACAGATCAAAGCAGATGGTGTTCCCGATGTTGGGGAGAGTCCAGAACCAGGGGCCGCAGTTAAGGGGTAAGCCATTTAGAACGGAGACGAGGAAAAACTTTTTCACCCAGAGAGTTGTGAATCTGTGGAATTCTCTGCCTCAGAAGGCGGTGGAGGCCAATTCGAATTTGATGGGACTTGTCGTCAGAATCCGGGGGAAAGGGAGGTAGGGGTGGGGGCCAAAGCCTGGTGCGGGTTTTAGTTTTATAGATACAGCATGGAAGGAGGCCCTTCGGCCCACCGGTTCTGTGTTGACCACTGACCCCCTGTGCAGCGCCAGAGACCCCGGTTCGATCCCGACTACGGGCGCTGTCTGTACGGAGTTTGTACGTTCTCCCCGTGACCTGCGTGGGTTTTCTCCGCAATGTTTGGTTTCCTCCCACACTCCCAAAGTGGTACAGGTTTGTAGGTTAATTGGCTTGGTGTGAATGTAAATTGACCCTAGTGTGTGTAGGGCAGTGTTAGTGTGCAGGCATCGCTGCCTGTTCTCCCACTGTATCACTAAACTGTACTAAATCTCATCAGGTAGAAGGTACAGGAGCCTGAAATCTGCAACAACCAGGTTCAGGAATAGCTACTTCCCCATAGCCATCAGACTATTAAACTCACCTCAATCAAAAATCTGAACTTTAAGTTCAGATAAGTGGAGAGATAAGTTTTTTTTGGCCTTCCATCACAGCAATGTGATGGATGTTTATGTAAAATGTAAATTATGTTGTGTCTGAGGTCTATTTGTTTGTAATGTATGGCTGCAGAAACGGCATTTCCTTTGGACCTCCAGGGGTCCAAATGACAATTAAATAGACTATTGACTATTGACTATTGACTAATTAGCCTACTGCACGTTATATGTTTATATATTCAACGGTATATGGATACACTGATCTGTTCTGTATTCATGCCTGCAATATTCTGTTGTGCTGAAGCAAAGCAAGAATTTCATTGTCCTATCTGGGACACATAACAATAGACTCTCTTGAATCTTGAATCTTGAAACTGAAGAAGGGTCTCGACCCGAAACGTCACCTATTCCTTCACTCCATGGATGCTGCCTGAGTTTTTATCCACCTTTGATTTTTCCAGCATCTGCAGTCC
>NC_073411.1:12908776-12991276 GCF_028641065.1 Leucoraja erinaceus | reverse complement strand
TGCTGCCTCACAATGCCAGAGGCCCCGGTTCGATCCTGGCCTCGGCTGCTGTCTGTGCAGAGTTTGCACGTTCTCCCTGCTCTTCCCACATTCACAGATTTGTAGATTAATTGGCTTCTGTAAATTATCCTTGGCGTGTGTGTCGGGAGTGGGATGAGAAAGTGGAACTACCAGCTTCCAGCTACCAGCCTTGGAGGGCATCTACCACACACGGTGCCTCAGGAAGGCCGTCAGCATCCATAAGGACTCATCACATCCTTGTAACGGACTGTTTGAACTACTTCCCTCCGGCAGACGTTACAAGGCTTTCTACGCCCGAACCTCCAGACTCAGAAACAGCTTTATAATGACAATAAAAGATATTATTATTATTATTTTAAAAAACTAGTGTGAAGGGTGATTGATGATCAACATGGACTCGGTGGGCCGAAGGGCCTGTTTCCGTGCTGTGTCTCCAAACCAAACTGAACTGAACCAAACGGTGTGCAGATGCTGGTTTAAACCGAAGATGGACACAAAGTGCTGGAGTAACTCAGCGGGACAGGCAGCATCTCTGGAGAGAAGGAATGGGGGACGTTTTTGGTCGAAGCTGAAGGATAAACCTTCTCTTTCTTCACAGATGCCGCCTGCCCTGCTGGGTGTTTCTGGCATTTTCTCACTTTATTCCTGTTTTCCAGCACCTGAAGAAGGGTCCCGACCCGAATTGTCACCCATCCATGTTCTCCAGAGGTGCTGCCTGACCCGCTGAGTTGCTCCAGCACTTTGTGTCTTTCTCTGTGTTCATGCAGCCCGGACTGAGAGCAGTTGCTGTTCCAATTCCAGTTTTAGTTTATTATTGCATTTACCGAGCTACAGTGAAAAGCTTTTGTTGCGTTCAGAAAGACAGTGCATGAGTTTGCAATCAGGCCATCCACAGTGTACAGATACATGATGAGGGAATGTGTCGGAAGGAACTGCAGTAGATGCTGGTTTACACCGAAGATAGACACAAAATGCTGGAGTAACTCAGCGGGAAAGCCATTCCTTCTATCCAGAGATGCTGCCTGTCCCGCTGAGTTACTCCAGCATTTCGTGCCGATATTCATGATAAGGGAATAACGTTTAGTGCAAGGTAAAGAGGACGAGGTTGGAACAATGTTCTAGAGCTCAGTAGGCCGCAGTGACCTCTGTAACCCATGGCAACGGCCAGGGCCTTCTGTTCAGGCTTGCCGGCCTCCTTCCTGCAGAGCCGGGCCTAGCCTGCCCCCGAGCCTGCCTTGTGTAATTTGACTAAAACTGAGGTTGAAGCCAGGCTGCATGACGCCACATATCAACATTTTATTGCCTGACAGTTTACAGTGCACTGAATTTGGCAAAGCTTGTAGGCAGCTAGTCTTTGTTTCATTCCTCATTGAAGTGCGGGGCCTGTGTGTGACGGGTTTGGCCCTGCAGCAGCCTGAGATGTTATTAAGAAGTTACAGGATATTGGTTAAGGCGACTGGTTCATCGATCTTGCTTTGATGTTAGCGAGGCAGCGAATATGAGGGGTTGTCAGAGGGGGGGGGGGGAGGAGGGGGGGGGGGTGGGGGGGTGTGTGGTGGTGGGGGGCTGTGTTTGTGGTGGGTGGGGGCTGTGTGGTGGTGGGCGGGGGGTGGGGGGGGGGGGGTGTGTGTGGGGGGGGGGGGGGTAGTGGTGGGGGGCTGTGTGTGTGGGGGGGGAGGTGTGGGGGGGGGGGGAGGGAGGGGAGAGGTGGGGGCTGTGTGTGGTGGGGGGGGGGAGAGGTAGGGCTGTGTTTGGGGGGGGGGGGGGGGGTTGCGTTGAGGAGGGCGGAGAGTTATGGCAGCGCTGACAGTGAGGTATTCCCTTTAGTTTATTGTCAGCCCAGAGCTGGTGTCGGAGACAGGCCCCATAAATCACCGGCAACACAGCCCCAAACACCTCCTTGGCTGACAGGCCTAAGTAATCAGTCTGTACTGCAGTCTGTTTGAACCCTGCCTCCCCCCCCCCCCCCCTCTCCTCATTCCTCTGCCCCCCCCCCCCCCCCATGCCCATGTTTGTACCCAGTACGATATTCCCCCACTGGGCCCAGTGCTGTCTGCCCCCCCCCCCCCCCCAGAGGCACTGGATCCAGCTGCCGACCCCTCCCCATACACTGGATGCAGTGCTACCCCACCCCCGTACACCCCTTCCCCTGCCGCAGAGTGCGGGCTGCAGGGCCCGTAGACTCGGTCTGGCGCTGGCTGGCTGGCTGGCGGTGAGCCAGGGCCAGAGAGCGGGGAGGGAATCAGTCACGGTGACACAGAGTTTTCTAAATTGCCCAGATGTCATTGTTACAAGGAAATATCACAGCCGTGTAGAACGGCGAGCACAATTTATTAAAGCTATTTGACTTCTTTTATCGCAGTCTCATATCAGGACTGCTGAGCGGCACAAAAGCAACTCTACAAATGGAGTGCGCTCAGTCGGCCTGTGTTACACACAGCCCCTACAATGAAATATAATTTGTCCCTCTGCATCTAATTATCTGTCAAGCTCCCAAAGGTTTGTTTTCTAAATCATCACCACAGCCGCAGATTCACGAGTGCGCACAGAACAGTGTTGGGAGGAACTGCGGATGCGAAGATAGGCACAAAAAAGCTGGGAGTAACTCAGCGGGACAGGCAACATCTCTGGAGAGAAGGAATGGGCGACGTGTGAAGAAGGGTCTCGACCCAAAATGACACCTATTCCCTTTCTCCAGAGAAAGAAAGAAACTGTGGCCGGACAGCAAGCTGATTGCAGGGCAGCAATCTCCATTGGTCAGCCACTGGTCATCGAATCATAGAGTGATACAGTGTGGAAACAGGCCCTTTGGCCCAACTTGCCCACACTGGCCAACATGTCCCAGCTACACTAGTCCCTCCTGCCTGCATATGGTCCATATCCCTCCAAACCTGTCCTATCCATGTACCTGAACAAATGTTTCTTACATGTTGGGATAGTCCCAGCCTCAACTACCCCCATACTCCCAGACACACTCACAAATACATATACATACACTCACACAAACACATGTATCACACAGACACACACACGAACACATATACATACACTTACTAACACACACACACATAGATACATGCACACACACAAACACATACATACAGTAAACTAACACACACCGACATACACACACACAAACACATACCACTCACACATACACACACAGACACACACACACACATGAACACATATACATACACTTACTAACACACACACACACACACATAGATACACGCACACACACACACAAACACATACATACAGTAAACACAACATATACACACACACAAACACACATAGACACACACACAAACACATATCACACAGTCACACACACATGAACACATATACACACACTAACACACACACAGATAAACTCACACACACACCGACAAACAGACACACACACAAACACATACCACTCACACAAACACATACACAAACATGTATACATACAATCACTGACACAGCCACTTGCGCTCACGCACACACACATAGACACACACAGAGGAACATGTACACACACACATGCACAGACACACACAGAGGAACACGTACACTCACACACACACGCAAACACACAAACACACACGTACACACACGTACACTCACACACACACATACACACACACACGTACACGTACACACACACACACACGTACACACACGTACACACACGTACACTCAAACACACACACACGTACACACACACACACACACACACACACACACGTACACTCACACACACACACGTACACACACACACTCACACACACGCGCGTGCATGGTGCAGTATCACTCAGCCATCACGCCTCATTCTGGCAGCTTTTATTGCAGCTGAAATAAATAGTGCCCAATTAAAGTTTATAGCTGAGAGATGGGCACCAAATTTATCGCTGTGTCGCTCTAAGTGATTATGTGTGGCAGTAATGGACTGGTTGGGGAGCAATGATTCAACTGTGGATTTGTTTTGAGAGCTGAATTTTTGTTTGAAATGATAATTTAAAGTGGTGCTGTGTGTGTGTGTCACAAACGAGCTTGTCACAGAGAGAAGCGGTCTGCCTGCTACCCAGCTCTGCTAATTGCTCAGCTTTCGTTTCAAGGCTTTGGATTTTACATAATCGCCACTGTTAAAGCCTAACACAGGTCTCCGGACAGACACAAAAAGCCCGGAATAACTCAGCTGGACAGGCAGCATCTCTGGAGAGAAGGGATGGGTCGAGACCCTTCTTCAGAACCAAAAACGTCACCCATTCCATTTCATCTCTCCAGCGATGCTGCCTGCCCAACATCTTAGGTAGACAAAAGTGCTGGAGAAACCCTTCTTCAGACTGAAGGAAATAGGCAACGTTTCGGGACGAAACCCGGAAGGGTTTCGGCCCGAAACGTTGCCTATTTCCTTCGCTCCATAGATGCTGCTGCACCCGCTGAGTTTCTCCAGCACTTTTGTCTACCTTCGATTTTCCAGCATCTGCAGTTCCTTCCCACAACAGACCTTTGGCAATGCCCCTGGGTCTCAGCCCAGGAAGTGCCTGTTAACTCTATAAGCATCAACTGAGTATAAGCAGGGAGATTTCCGATCATCTTCACCCTGGAAGGGGTTGAACTGGAATATTTTATTGTCACAGATGATATTCTAACTTGCATGTCCGAGCTGCTACGTAAAGGGCACTGAAATAGTTACAAAGTACACCTGTATTGAATTCTGTATTTACTTTGTGTACTAGTCATGTCTCTACTATTTATTTCATTCCCCTTACACGTTTTTCCTCTACCTGCTAAATTTTTGTAAGGTGTCCTTGAGACTCTTGAAAGGCGCCCATAAATAAAATTTATTATTATTATTATTACCTGTCGGCTCTTCCTTTGTGCTCCCCCCCCCCCCCCCCCCCATCACGATGCCCCCCCCCTCCCCCCCACATGCCGGGTCCTCCAATGTTCTTCCCCCCTTCCCCCCTCATGGTGGTTCCCCCACCCACAACCTCATCGACTGCCGACCGCCATCGAGCCTTGAGGCCTCACCACTGCACCCTACCCCTGAGGGTGGAGTGCCGTGCAAGGCGTTGAGGCTGCAGGGTCCATTTCACAGGGGGGGAGGGGGGTGTGGAGTGGGGGAGATGGTGCAAAAACCACAGAGCCTCTACTTCCTTAGAGGACTTTGGCAGTTCGGCATGTCCCCAACAACTCTCACCAACTTCTACAGATGCGCCAAAGAATAGGCATCTTATCGGGAATCATCGCAGCTCGGTTTGGGAACAACACTATCCAAGACCGCCCCCCCCTCCCCATTTCCGCCCCCCCCCCAATCTTTTCCACTCGATACTTTAATTTTAATGAACACTTTTATGGACACACTGATCTGTTCTGTAGTCAATGCCTACTATGTTCTGTTGTGCTGAAGCAAAGCAAGAATTTCATTGTCCTATCAGGGACACATGACAATAAACTCTCTTGTGAACTTGAACTTTAGAAACATAGAAACATAGACAATAGGTGCAGGAGTAGAGGCCATTCGGCCCTTCGAACCTGCACCGCCATTCGATATGATCATGGCTGATCATCCAACTCAGTATCCCATCCTTGCCTTCTCTCCATACCCCCTGATCCCTTTAGCCACAAGGGCCACATCTAACTCCCTCTTAAATATAGCCAATGAACTGTGGCCTCAACTACCTTCTGTGGCAGAGAATTCCACAGATTCACCACTCTCTGTGTGAAAAATGTTTTTCTCATCTTGGTCCTAAAAGATTTCCCCCTTATGCATTTCGTTGTCTCTGTACTGTACACTGACAATGACAATTAAAATTGAATCTGAATCTGAATCTGAATCTTATCCTTAAAACTTTAATTTCATGTTTCATACATCTTGTGTTTTTATGATCAATTTCCCTCCTGGGATAAATAAAGTCGTATCGTATCGTATCGTACATCACACACTGCGCATTGAAGTAGCATTCTCAATTAAAGTGCTTCAACCAGAAGCCGTGTTGTTTAACAGATTAATTAACAAGCTCTTTTCTGGAGTACAACAAGTCACTTGCTGTTGTGCTGACACGAAGAACAAAGCAGAGGCTGATTATTACTTTAATTAAGTGCCCTGTCTCTCGAAATCCGTGGAGCAATGCCCAGGGCGTTTCATCCAGCCACTTGGCCGAGGAGGTTGTCTTGTGATTGATTCTCGCGATACAAGGCCACGTGACAGGGCATTGTGTAAACGTCACCAGAAAGATTATATTTCACTGATATTGTGCCTTGCTGTCACATTCCCCTCCGCCAACAATGAACCATTCCTCATTTTCCTTGATCAATATCCCCCTTGATCTGTCCTTTTCACACCTTACACATCCGTATCTCTATTACATACATATAAAATAGGTGCAGGAGGAGGCCATTCGGCCCTTCGAGCCAGCACCGCCATTCATTGCGATCATGGCTGATCGTCCCCAATCAATAACCCATGCCTGCCTTCTCCCCATATCCCTTGACTCCACTAGCCCCTAGAGCTCTATCTAACTCTCTCTTAAACCCATCCAGTGACTTGACCTCCACTGCCCTCTGTGGCAGGGAATTCCACAAATTCACAACTCACTGGGTGAAAACGTTTTTTCTCACCTCAGTCTTAAATGGCCTCCCCTTTATTCTAAGACTGTGTGGCCCCTGGTTCTGGACTCACCCCACATTGGGAAAAAAATTCCTGCATCTAGCTTGTCCAGTCCTTTTATAATTTTATATGTTTCTATAAGATCCCCCCTCATCCTTCTAAACTCCAGTGAATACAAGCCTAGACCCTGGGACTGACCATGAGAAGAAGTTGCAGAATGATGAACCGAGGCGGAATTAAAAAATCCCTTCCCCAGTCTCCGTTCCAGCCCATTTGTCACAGGAGGAAGGACTTGTTGTCCAATTAACACCGCTCTGGATCATCGGTGCTCGTCTCAGTTCTGCTGTATCGCCCGTCGGTAGAAGTGCACTATTGCAAGTGCTAATTAAACTCAAACCATTACTCACCCTAATTAGTGCATGCCATCCTCCCGATCCCTTTGTGAGAGGGTTTCAGTCGGCAATGGAGCGAGTCATCGATAGTTAGGAGTGGACGGACATTGGAGGATTCTCTGTGTCGCTGGGTGGACGGTTCACGGACACTTGCTCTGCATAACCCCAGTCCATCACAGGTGCTGACCTCCCCACCATTGAAGGTCCAACTTTAGCCGGCTGTGTTCCACGTGTACATGGAGCGTGTGAGGTTGCAGCCCCTGGTCCAATATCTAAAGGGGCTGCTCCTCACCTTCACACCCACCACCGTCATCTTTGGACACCCTGTGCGTAGGGGAGAGGGTTTGGGGCTGAGGATGTCCTGGTTGGGTTGCTCCTGGGCCTGGCCAAGCTGGCCATCCATGGGTCACTGCGCCAGGCGGAAGTGGGCTCTGCCCGAGCCGGCTGCCCGCCCCTTGTTCGGGGGTAACGTCCGTGCCCGGGTGGTGTTAGAGAGGGAGCACGCGCTGTCCACAGGCGCCCTGGGGGATTTCCAGGACCGCTGGGCACTGCGGGGGGTGGAATACATCCTTGACAAGGATGGGGCTATTGTTGGATAGAAACATAGAAATTAGGTGCAGGAGTAGGCCATTCGGCCCTTCGAGCCTGCACCGCCATTTAATATGATCATGGCTGATCATCCAACTCAGTATCCCGTACCTGCCTTCTCTCCATACCCTCTGATCCCCTTGGCCATAAGGGCCACATCTAACTCCCTCTTAAATGTAGCCAATGAACTGGCCTCAACTACCCTCTGTGGCAGAGAGTTCCAGAGATTCACCACTCTCTGTGTGAAAAAAGTTCTCCTCATTTCGGTTTTAAAGGATTTCCCCCTTATCCTTAAGCTGTGACTGGGATTATTCAGTATTTACAGATATTTGTATTATAGTGGTGGGTTTTGTTTTGATTCATTTCATATTGTACATATAATTGTAAGTAATTGAATACATTATTTTTGGTTATATTATAAAAACCATCGAAGGTGAGAACTGGTGAAGGTGAGAGGTGAACGCTGCGGTCACTGGGCTAGCACAACCGGGATTGTGAGGCCATTCATCCGGGACCTAGGCAAACCGCCAGCAGCATTGTAAAGGGGAGAAGGATGTAAACAATGCAACACACAGGCCGCACCGCCATTAATCAGCGGCTGCAACTGGGAGACTCTGACCTGAGAAATTCCCAGTAATCGGTGCTGTCACTGAGAATTGATGAGGCCTGTTCTCCAGGGCTGGGTGACCTTGGATTGTAGCTGCTCTCCTTCTCACGATCCATGCACGGCTCACAGGCAGAGCTGGTGGGAAGCAGGGACAGGGGGACGCAGGGAGGGAAGGGGCAGAGGAACGGATGGAGGGGCAGAGGGAGGCAGGGAGGAGGGAGGGAGGCAGAGGGAGGAGAGAGGCAGAGGGAATGGGGCAGAAGGCGGGTGGAAGGGGGGCCGAGACTGTCGGGAGGGAGGGCAGTGAGAGGGCGAGAGAGAGGAGCCGAGGGAGGAAGGGAGGGGAAAGAGGGTCCCTAAGGAACTCCATCAATTGGAATGTGGATCTCATTGCTTCCCTGTTAATGATCAGAACTGCTCACACCCTCCTTGCGACCCCTGCACTCTCGCCCTCTCCCCGTGACCCCTCACCCCTCACCCTGTGACCTCCCACCCCCCACCTGTGACCCCTCACCCCTGTCCCTATAACCCCTCACCCTGTGACCTCCCACCCCTATCCCTGTGACCCCTCACACTATGTCCCCTCACCCCTGCCCTGTGACCCCGGGCTCCCAGCACCATTTGCAGCTCCCTTTCTCAGTAAGGCTCGCTCTGCACACTTAGGCCGAGGCCTGCGCTGCAGCCCCGTTATCCAGCGGGCCGGCAGGTGACCCCGCCATTCACAAGCCTCATGTATCCCCTCCCTCCACATGCCAAGAAGCCTCGGATCCTGCACATTCTGCAGAAAAACCCCTTTCTGCAGCGGTTTCATTAAAACCAACTCCCTGAGTCCCCGCAGCCAGAGGGCTGGGCCTGGAATGGCCGTGACATTGCGGCTCCACACTGCTGTCATTAGTCCTGACAAATCATTTACTGAAGAAGCCAGCATAATTGAGTTCATTTACTGCCTGCCTACGTATTCATGGGAACATTACTTTTAATAAGATAGACACAGAATGCTGTAGTAACTCAGAGCGGGACAGGCAGCATCGCCAGAGAGAAGGAATGGGCGACGTTTCGGGTTGAGTCTGAAGAAGGGTCTCGTCCCAAAACGTCACCCATTCATTCTCTCCAGAGATGTTGCCTGTCCCGCTGAGTTACTCCAGCACTTTATGTCTTTTCTTGTAAACCGGCATCTGCAGTTCCTCCTATCTACATGATGATACAGCAACTCTACTGCTGCGCCACCGTGCCACTCACATGGCTCTGGAGTAGTTTACAACCTAACATTGAACATTGAACATTGAGTTCTCCAATGTTAGGTCACGAGCTGGGCCGCACAGGACAAGCAGAGGATGGAAGGGGTCGGGGGGTAGCGGGAAGCTGATGGGGAGGGGAGGGAGGGGAGGGAGGGGGGGAGGAAGGACACATTGGCTGCCAACAATCCCCCTCCCGCTCCCTCCCCCCACCACACACTGTCACAGCACCCTGCCAACGTCAGAGGTTCAAACTCAAAGCCATTCCCGGCAGTAAATGAAAAGCTTTTATTTTTAGATTAGAGGAGATTTACTACAACCCAGGAGAATAATTTCCAGAGAAGAAGGAGGTCGTCTTAACACCGAATAAATGAGATGCCTTTTAATTTGCATCCTTGTCAAAGGCCGACCCAGGCCACTCCCAGTGGAGCGGGTGCCGTGGGATGTAATGTACAAACACGGTACATCACGGTACATCACGGTACATCACGGTACAACATGGTACATCACGGTGCAAACATGGTACATCACGGTACATCACGGTACAACATGGTACATCACGGTACAAACACGGTACATCACGGTGCATCACGGTACATCACGGTACATCACGGTACAGCACGGTACATCACGGTACAAACATGGTACAACATGGTACAAACACGATACATCATGGTACAAACACGGTACAACATGGTACAAACACGGAACATCACGGTACATCACGGTACATCACGGTACAAACACGGTACATCACGGTACATCACGGTACAAACACGGAACATCACGGTACATCAGGATACATCACGGTACAAACATGGTACAACATGGTACAAACACGATACATCATGGTACAAACACGGTACAACATGGTACACACACGGAACATCACGGTACATCACGGTACAAACACGGTACATCACGGTACATCACGGTACAAACACGGTACATCACAGTACATCACGGTACAGCCCGGTACAGCCCGGTACAGCACTGTACAACCCGATCCCTCTGCCACTTCCCACTGCAAGTGGTCCCCAAATATCCGGCCAATCTGGCCACAGCTAATGTGGAGACCAAGTCAATGGATTTTTTTAAGGCAGAGATAAATAGATTCCTGATTAGTACGGGTGTCAGGTACCTGTGCTCCATCGATCACCCATTCACACTAGTTCTACCTTATCCTACTTTCTCATCCACTCCCTACACACTAGGGGCAATTTACAGCTGAATAATTAAACTCCAAAACCGCACGTCTTTGGGATGTCTGTAGGCAGTTTGCTCGTTCTCCCTGTGACCGCGTGGGTTTCCTCCGGGTGCTCTGGTTTCCTCCCACATCCCAAAGACGTACAGATTTCTAGGTTAATTGGCTTCGGTAAAAATGGTAAATCCTCCCTAGTTCAAGTTCACGTTCAAGATTCAAGTGAGTTTATTGTCATGTGTCCCTGTATAGGACAATGAAATTCTTGCTTTGCTTCAGCACAACAGAACATAGTAGGCATTTACTACAAAACAGATCAGTGTGTCCATATACCATAATATAATCCCTAGTGTGTGGGATAATGCTAGTGTAACAGGGTGGCACAGAATCGGTGGACCGAAGGGCCTGTTTCACAAGTTCACAAGTTATAGGAGTGGAATTAGGCCATTCGGCTCATCGAGTCTACTGTTCCATTCAATCATGGCTGATCTCTGCCACCGAATCCCCATTTTCCTGCCTTCTCCCCATAACCCCATGGTGGCCGATTGGGAAAGGGGGAGATGCAGCGAGACCTGGGTGTCATGGTACACCAGTCATTGAAGGTAGGCATGCAGGTGCAGCAGGCAGTAAAGAAAGCGAATGATATGTTAGCTTTCATTGCAAAGGGATTTGAGTATAGGGGCAGGGAGGTTCTACTGCAGTTGTATAGGGTCTTGGTGAGACCACACCTGGAGTATTGCGTACAGTTTTGGTCTCCAAATCTGAGGAAGGACATTATTGCCATAGAGGGAGTGCAGAGACGGTTCACCAGACTGATTCCTGGGATGTCAGGACTGTCTTATGAGGAAAGACTGGATAGACTTGGTTTATACTCTCTAGAATTTAGACGATTGAGAGGGGATCTTATAGAAATTTACAAAATTCTTAAGGGGTTGGACAGGCTAGATGCAGGAAGATTGTTCCCGATGTTAGGGAAGTCCAGAACAAGGGGTCACAGCTTAAGGATAAAGGGGAAATCCTTTAAAACCGAGATGAGAAGAACTTTTTTCACGCAGAGAGTGGTGAATCTCTGGAACTCTCTGCCACAGAGGGTAGTTGAGGCCAGTTCATTGGCTATATTTAAGAGGGAGTTAGATGTGGCCCTTGTGGCTAAGGGGATCAGGGGGTATGGAGAGAAGGCAGGTACGGATACCGAGTTGGATGATCAGCCATGATCATATTGAATGGCGGTGCAGGCTCGAAGGGCCGAATGGCCTACTCCTGCACCTAATTTCTATGTTTCTATGTTTCTATGTTTCTAACCCTTGACACCCGTTGTGGGTGGGGGAGAAGATGTTCCCGATCTCCAAGCCAACCCGCCGTGATAAACAGCCTGACGAATCTCTAATTTCGAAGCCTCCGCGTCAATCTTCACGAACAGGCAGCTCACCAGGATGCTTGTTGCAATAAATCTTCCTCTGCTATTGAATGGTGACAGTGATGGCTATTTCCAGATCTCCCCACAGATCGCTGACACTGGTATCATTCAGTAATTATTGTTTCCCCTTAAGTTATTACTGTAATTTCTGCTCTCTGAGATACAATCAATTTCCCTTCTCAAGGGCAGCGGCAGAAAACCATTGCTTGCAGGCTGCTTCCTGACAGATTTGCTTCTGGACTGCACGCAGACAAATGGTCTAATTTGGCGCATATTAGCTCAGCTTTGAGCTCTGGCGTTATACACCGATGTAAATTATCTCGTCGGCAACAAGTAAGTCACCTTGGCGCTGAGGGAGCGGATACAGAAGAGCCAGGCACAGTCCCTGCTCATGCCGGCCTTCAGGGCCTGCCGTTGCTATGGCAGCCAGGGCTCATGGCGGTGGGCCGGGCCTGTTCTCCCTCCTCCTTCTCCACAGCGTCTCACCGCCCGGGCACTGAAGCTCTGCATCTGCATCTTCGGTGGGCGGTGATGTTAACGGTCGGTCGAAGGCCGGAGTGTTAGTGATGACACCCATCCACAGCCCCGGCCTACCTCCCTCCACCCCCAGGCACAGCCTGCGGCCTACACAGGCCTAACCAGACCTATACAGGCCTACACAGGCCGACACAGGCATATACAGGCCTATACAGCCCTATACAGGTATACACAGGCTCACACAGGCCTATACAGGCCTACACAGGCCGACACAGGCATATACAGGCTTATACAGGCCTATACAGGCGTACACAGGCCGACACAGGCCTACACAGGCCTACACAGGCCTACACAGGCCTATACAGGCCTACACAGACCGCCTATACAGACCTATACAGGCATACACAGGCCTACACAGGCCTATACAAGCCTACACAGACCTATACAGACCTATACAGGCCTACACAGGCCTACACAGGCCTACACAGGCCTACACAGGCCTACACAGACCTATACAGGCCTACACAGGCCTACACAGGCCTACACAGGCCTACACAGGCATACACAGGCCGATACAGGCCTATACAGGCCTGGCAGTTGTGGCAGGGGGGAGGCTGAAGGGGCTTTGGAGCCGGTCTGCATCTCCATGCCTGTGACTTCCTCAACGGCCTGACTACTGTAGGCCCATAAGTAGTCAATGGGAATTAGACGAACAAATATACACGGAAATTGCAGACAAATAGGGTTGTACTAGCAGGGGATTCAAACTTCATAATATAGACAGTGACTTATCAGTCTGAAGAAGGGTTTGAACCCGATACATCACCTATCTATGTTCTTCAGAGATGCTGCCTGACCCGTCGTGGTACTCCAGCATTTTATGTTACCTTTCAAATAGTCATGGATAGGGACAGGCTGGGCCAAAGGTTAAAGTTTTCAGGCAAAGGTCATTGAAAGTGGCAGCGTGAGGTGTAGATGGAGTCAATGGAAGGGAGGTTGGTTTGTGTCATGGTCTGGGCTGCGTCCACAATTCTCTTCAGATCCTTGCGGATTTGGATGGAGCTGTTCGCAAACCAATGCTTCTCGATAAAATGATTTCTGCGGTGCATCTGTGGAAGTGGGTGAGAGTTGTTGGGGTCAAGCCGAACTTTCTAAGCCATCTGAGGAAGTAGAGGCACTTTTCAGACCCAACGAGCCAGAGGTCATAAGGCCTCAAATGATAGGGGAAAGATTAGGCCACTCAATTGTGGCTGATCCATCTCTCCCTCCTAACCCCATTCTCCTGCCCTCTCCCCATAACCTGACACCCATACTAATCAAGAATCTATCTATCTCTGTGTTAAAAATATTCACTGACTTGACCTCCACGACCTTCTGTGGCAAAGAATCCCACAGATTCACCACCAACTGAAGAAATTCCTCCTCATCTAATTCTTAAAGGAAGGTCCTTTAATTCTGAGGCTGTGACCTCTAGTCCTAGACTCTCCCACTAGTGGAAACATCCTCTGCACATCCACTCCATCCAAGCCTTTCACTGTTTAGTCCGTTTCAATGAGGCTCCCCTCTCATTCTTCTAAACTCCAGCGAGTGCAGGCCCAGTGCAGTCAAATGTTAACCCAACCATTCATTCCTGGGATCATTCTGGTAAACCTCCTCTGGGACCCTCTCCAGGGCCAGCACGTATCCTTCCTCAGATATGGGGCCCAAGATGTTCTCACAATGCCACTGGTACATCTGAGGGCTGGAAGCCACTGCCCAAAACCAGAGGCTCCTCTCTGCTGATCTGACAGCGATTAGCCAGCGATCATTTCTGCAGCATCTTTGGCTGCTTCGGCCCGAGAGGAATTTTGGACGCGTTCCAAAGGCAATGTTTTAATTCCTTGCCTGATTTTATCGAGACGACGCATTAACGTGTTATCTGTGGCTTCTTGTTATCCGTGACGTGAGGCAAATTAGGGGAGGCAGGAAGACGAGATCACATCTCAACATCCACAATATCACCCACAACAAGAAGCAATTTCATACTCATTGAGTCTCAGCAGGTTGCCTTCATAGCACAGACACGGGCAGGCTGGTGTGTCGCTTGCCGCATAGCAGGCCGCTGCTAAATCCTGGCATTGCCCCTTCAGCTCAGATCCCCGCTCTCAACTCATCCCCCTTCCCCGACACCAATTAAGGGCCTGTCTCACTTTCATGACCTCTGCCGAGTTTGCCCCTGACTCATACTCGCAGCATGGTCGTCACGAGGTCGTAGGTAGGTCGTAGCGGACCGTGATGCTAGTCGTAGGTACTCGTGGCATCGAGTAGGTCGGGGCGTTTTTTCTAGCCTGATGAAAAATGTCCACGAGTAAAAAAAGGTCGTGAATTAAGTTGTGAAAGTGGGACAGGCTCTTTACCGCTGACTGGATAGCACGCAACAAAAGCTTTTCACTGTACCTCAATAAATGTGACAATAAACTAAACTGAAACCTTCGATGGTGGGGAGGTCAGTACTGTGATGGGCCTTCGATGGTGGGGAGGTCAGTACTGTGATGGGCCTTCGATGGTGGGGAGGTCAGTACTCTCATGACGAGCGTGTGAGGCGTGGGGAGATTACAGAGACAACACTGGCTGGCCACACGCCAGACTAAGTGGGAACCTTTTCTCCAACATCGGGACAGAGGGCAGGGCCAGTTATTTTTGGGCTGAGTTCGAAAAAACAAGATCACGTGAGAAAGATTTATTTCAAGCCAGGCTTTCCGTCTTTCATTCCCCAGATTGTTTGGATCCTGTTGGGAATGATTAATGGGTTTACGGAGATCAAACGGATGGCAGATTCCCCCCGGAATATGGGGACCAGATGTGGGAAAGGGGGGGCAGGGGGAAGAGCGGCCAGTTTCTTGCTCAATACCTGCAGTGGGACGGGGGGGCGGGGGAGGGGGAGGGGGGAAGGGGGGGGGGAGGGGGGGAAGGGGAAAAGGGGGGGAAGGGGGGAAAAGGGGCAAGGGGGGAAGGGGGGAAAGGGGGAAGGGAGGAAGGGGGGGGGGGAAAGGGGGGGAAGGGGGAAGGGAGGAAAGGGGGGAAAGGGGGCAAGGGGAGGGGGGAAAAGGGGGGAAGGGGAAAAGGGGAAAGGGGGGAAAGGGGAGGGGGGGGAAGGGGGGAAGGGAGGAAAGGGGGGGAAAGGGGGAAGGGAGGAAGGGGGGAAGGGGGGGAAGGGGGCATGGGGGGAAAGGGGGCAAGGTGGGAAGGGGGGAAGGGGGGAAGGGGTGAAAAGGGGAGAAGGGGGCAAAGGGGGAAGGGGGGAGGGGGGGGGAGGGGGAAGGGGTCCCCTTCATTCGTATCCATCTCCATTCTCTCAGCATATGACAGCCCAGAACAAGGGGTCACAGTTTAAGAAGAAGGGGTCGGCCATTTAGGACTGAGATGAGGAAAAACTTTTTCACCAAGAGAGTTGTGAATCGGTGGAACTCTCTGCCACAGAAGGCAGTGGAGGCCGATTGACTGGATGTTTTCAAGAGAGAGTTAGATAGAAGCAAGAACGGGGTACTGATTCTGGACGATCAGCTCGAAGGGGCGAATGGCCAACTCCTGCGCCTATTTTCTATGTTTTCTAAATGCTTTTGGAATGTCTAGTCCTCCAGTAACTACACCACAACACTGGTCCCTGTCTCTCACATATCTCTCCACATCTCTCCTGTACAGCAACAGGCGATGAACGATAAGAACTTAAAACTATTTCTTAAAACGCTATCAAAGGAAAGGAAATGGTTTCTGTAGCCACACTCTGTTTTAACATGTTGCTGATTAGATCTTGGAGCCTACTCATCTTTCAATGCTCGACCCATTCCTTCTCTCCAGAGATGCTGCCTGTCCCACTGAGTTACTCCAGCATTTTGTGTCTACCTTCGATTTAAACCAGCATCTGCAGTTCTTTCTTACATACATATATATACACTGTGTGTGTGTGTATACATAATATATATGCTGTGTATATGTATTATGAACTTTGTATTATGTGCGTACTGAGTACTATGTTTACATATCCGTGGTGCTGCTGTAAGTAAGAATTGTTCTGTTCCGGGACTTGTGACAATCTTAAGGGGCTGTCCCACTGTACGAGGCAATTCAAGAGTTCTCCCGAGTTTGCCCTGATTAGAACTCGGAGAATTACGGTAATATCCGCTCGTAGGTACTCGGGGCTCTCGTGGACATTTTTCAACGTGTTGAAAAAACTTCACGTGTCTTACCGCGTTTCCCGAGTACCTGCCGTTAGCGTTACGAGCCGCTAAGAGACGTCCCCGAGCTCCGACGTACCCGCTACGTACATTCTACGGACTTACCACGAGTTTGATTCTTGTTTAAACTGGGGAGAGCTCTTGGGTAAAGTTGCACAGTGGGACCGGCTCTTGAATCTAGACTCCTCAGGGCAAAAGGGTCAAGGATGCTGCATCAGGCGTGGTGGGGCAGGGGTTAACAGCTGCAGGTCCAGCCGCAGAGCTCGGACACAATGCTCCCTGCTCCCCCCCCAAGCTTAGCCCACACTATGGATTCCACATCTGGTCGATTCCAGCAGCTCCATTTATAGTTTAATGGCCTGGAACTAGAAGTGTAATAAATCAAAGGCAGATCAGAGGGAGGGCAGGCCAAGCCTGTCTCCCAGCGAGTGCACATCCCCCCCGGAGGCAGGAGTAGTTTAGTTTAGTTCATTGTCATGTGTACCGAGGTACAGCGTTCCGTCACTGCTGCCCCTCCCACAGTGTGCAGCAACACTGAGTAGCGGTCAGTGTCGGTATCCGTTCGCCAGCCCCCCCCCCCCACCCACCGTGAAGGTCCTCTACGCAGGGATTCTCCCCCTCTACATCGGGGACCTGGGGTGGGGGCTACTGCACTGACGAGTCTCCGTGCAACCTGTTTCTCTCGCGGTTCACAGACTCGCCACGCTCACGAAACATGGAAACATAGACATAGAAACATAGAAAATAGGTGCAGGAGGAGGCCATTGGGCCCTTCGAGCCTGCACCGCCATTCATTGTGATCATGGCTGATCGTCCCCAATCAATAACCCGTGCCTGCCTTCTCCCCATATCCCTTGACTCCACCAGCCCCTAGAGCTCTATCTAACTCTCTCTTAAATCCATCCAGTGACTTGGCCTCCACTGCCCTCTGTGGCAGGGAATTCCACAAATTCACAACTCTCTGCGTGAAAACGTTTTTTCTCACCTCAGTTGAGAAGAGTCTGTGTTCCACGTGTACATGGGGCATGTAAGGTTGCAGCCCCTGTTCCAATATCTAAAGGGGGCTGCTCCTCGCCTTCACACCCACCACCCTCATCTTTGGACACCCTGTGTGTAGGGGAGAGGGTTTGGGGCTGAGGATGTCCTGGTTGGGTTGCTCCTGGGCCTGGCCAAGCTGGCCATCCACGAGTCACGGTGCCAGGCAGCAGAGGGCTCTGCCCGAGCCGGCTGTCCGCCCCGGGGTTACGTCCGTGCCCGGGTGGAGTTAGAACGTGAGCACGCGCTGCCCACGGGCGCCCTGGGACTGCTGGGCACCACATCAGATTCAGATTCAGATTCAGATTCAATTTTAATTGTCATTGTCAGTGTACAGTACAGAGACAACAAAATGCATTTAGCATCTCCCTGGAAGAGCGACATAGCACATGATTTGAATAAATAATAATAAGTGTCCGGGGGGGGGGGGTGATTGGCAGTCACCGAGGTACGTTGTTGAGTAGAGTGACAGCCGCCGGGAAGAAGCTGTTCCTCGACCTGCTGGTTCGGCAACGGAGAGACCTGTAGCGCCTCCCGGATGGTAGGAGGGTAAACAGTCCATGGTTGGGGTGAGAGCAGTCCTTGGCGATGCTGAGCGCCCTCCGCAGACAGCGCTTGCTTTGGACAGACTCAATGGAGGGGAGCGAGGAAAAGGGGTGGTGATGCGTTGGGCAATTTTCACCACCCTCTGCAGTGCCTTCCGGTCGGAGACAGAGCAGTTGCCATACCATACTGTGATGCAGTTGGTGTGGGTGCACCCTTGACTAGGATTGTAACACAGTTGCTTAATACTCAGTATACTTGATCTTTAAGAATGCTGGTGCTTTGTGCTATGGCGGTGGGTTTGTTGGTATTGTGTTGTGCGGCACATATCATTCTTGTAAATTATCAATTCAAATAATTTTCTGCCAGGCAAACAAATAGTGTGGTGTTTACATGTCCCTGCCCCTCCCACAGCTCCTGATCTGATCACACTGAGGGTGGTGGGTATACAGTATGGAACTAACTGCCAGAAGCACTAGTTGAGGCAGGTACTAGCACCGTGTTTACAAGACATTTGGGCAGGAAAATTGATAAAGATTTAGAGGGATACGGGTAAAAACATGGGTGACTGTGATCTGTGTAAACAGGCATCTTGTTCGACACGGACAGGTGGGATGTGAGGGATTCTTTCCATGATATGTAACTCTGTGAATCGATGAACTAGTAACTCTTTAATCTCATTAGATTAATTAAAATCAGTTTAGATGGCTGTTTGTGAGGGAAAGAACTGCAGATGCTGAAGGTAGACACAAAATGCAGGAGTAACTCAGCGGGACAGGCGGCATCTCTGGAGCGAAGGAATGGACAATAGACAATAGGTGCAGGAGTAGGCCATTCGGCCCTTCGAGCCAGCATCGCTATTCAATGTGATCATGGCTGATCATCCACAATCAGTATCCCGTTCATGCCTTCTCCCCATACACCCTGACTCCACTATCTTTAAGAGGCCAATCTAACTCTCTCTCTTGGGCACTGTCGGGCACTGTTGGGCACTGTCGGGTTCTGTTGGGCACTGTCGGGCACTGTTGGGCACTGTTGACACTGTTGGGCACTGTTGACACTGTTGACACTGTTGACACTGTTGACACTGTTGACACTGTTGACACTGTTGACACTGTTGGGCACTGTTGACACTGTTGACACTGTTGACACTGTTGACACTGTTGGTTGACACTGTTGACACTGTTGGGCACTGTTGACTGTTGACACTGTTGACACTGTTGACACTGTCGGGCACTGTTGACACTGTCGGGCACTGTTGACACTGTTGGACACTGTTGACACTGTCGGGCACTGTTGACACTGTTGACACTGTTGGCACTGTTGACACTGTTGGACACTGTTGACACTGTCGGGCACTGTTGACACTGTTGGGCACTGTTGACACTGTTGGGCACTGTTGACACTGTTGGGCACTGTTGACACTGTTGACACTGTTGACACTGTTGGTTGCACTGTTGACACTGTTGACACTGTTGGGCACTGTTGACACTGTTGGGCACTGTTGACACTGTTGGGCACTGTTGGGCACTGTTGACACTGTTGGCACTGTTGACACTGTTGACACTGTTGGGCACTGTTGACACTGTTGGGCACTGTTGGGCACTGTTGACACTGTTGGGCACTGTTGGGCACTGTTGACACTGTTGGCACTGTTGACACTGTTGACACACTGTTGTTGACACTGTTGACACTGTGTGGGCACTGTTGGGCACTGTTGACACTGTTGGACACTGTTGACACTGTTGACACTGTTGACACTGTTGGGCACTGTTGACACTGTTGGGCACTGTTGGGCACTGTTGACACTGTTGGGGCACTGTTGGGCACTGTTGGGCACTGTTGACACTGTTGGGCACACTGTTGGGCACTGTTGACACTGTTGACACTGTTGGTCTCTGTCGGGCACTGTTGACATGGTGTTGACACTGTTGGGCACTGTCGGGCACTGTTGGGCACTGTTGACACTGTTGACACTGTTGACACTGTTGACACTGTTGGGCACTGTTGACACTGTTGGGCACTGTTGACACTGTTGGGCACTGTTGACACTGTTGACACTGTTGACACTGTTGTTGACACTGTTGGGCACTGTTGACACTGTTGGGCACTGTTGACACTGTTGACACTGTTGGGCACTGTTGGGCACTGTCGGGCACTGTTGACACTGTTGACACTGTCGGGCACTGTTGACACTGTTGACACTGTTGGGTTGACACTGTTGACACTGTTGGGCACTGTTGACACTGTTGACACTGTCGGGCACTGTTGACACTGTTGGGCACTGTTGACACTGTTGGGCACTGTTGACACTGTCGGACACTGTTCTCTGGCTGTAGTGGTATCTAGTTGTTCCTCAGGGCCAGACCACAGTAAACCAAAGCTCTTCCAGCCAAGAGAGGACAGAGATGACAGAGGGAGAAGTAATTGAAAACACCCAGGCATTTTATAAATCCTCCATGCCAGTGACTTTCAGCTCCCTCACGGAGATGGGTGGTTTTGCCAAACTTATGGATTCAGCTTTAAATAACAGTCAGTACAAATATCATAAATTTTAATGCTGCCTTTGAGAAAGTTTTTTTTCCCGCAAGCCTGCTGGGCTGGAGGTAGATGTTGTTTTAGATGTTTGTACTCAGTCTGTACCTGACGTGGTGCCTTTGTGATGGCAATCAGCGCATTTAATGTGGAGCAAAAGCCTCATAAAAATGTCAGCACTTGAATTACATGATACCATATTTCACTATTTTCTATTTTAGTACAATGAGTTACAGCGGCAGAAATGTGTCCCCATGAAAGGTGATTTGATATATTCTCTGCCTTGTTTAGAAGGACATCCATCTCCTGAGTAATAAAGAAAGTTGGCCTCCATTATTCTTTCTCTCTCCCCCTCCTGTCCGCGGTAATTTATTGCCTCGCAGTCTCTTGGCAGACTTGCACAGCAAGCAACTAAATAACCTCTAGAAGGTTTGCAATGAGCTGCTGCCTGCTACAGTGTCTGCGCGCTGGCTGTATCGATTGCAGCCGTCTGGAGGAGGGCGGAGAGGGGGCAGGGGAAGCGGAGAGTGTGATCTATTAACTGCTCGGTGGAAGGAATGGTTCACAACACGCACAGACTAATGAATCCTGCTCCTCTCACCCTGCCCATTCCGTGCTGGGGAAGGCGCTGACAGAGCTGTAAGCTGCCCACGGTCTGATTGAAGAAGGGCCTCGAAATGCCACCCATTCCTTCTCTCCAGAGATGCTGCCCGTCCCGCTGAGTTACTGCTACAGCTTTTAGTGTCTGCAGTTTAAACCAGCATCTGCAGTTCCTTCCCACACACCATCCCACAGGCCCGTAATCCTGGTGCCAGCCCACACACTGCCCCCTCTCTCCACTGGCTGGACACTGGGTGGACACGGCCAGCCACACAGATCCGGTGCCGTGGGGCAAGGGGAACAGTGGCGCAGCGGGTAGAGCTGCTGCCTCACAGCGCCAGGGTTCGATCCTGACCACGGCTGCTGTCTGTGTGGAGTTTGCACCTTCTCTCTGTGGCGAGTGCCCGGAACGCGCTGTGATAGCGGTGTTTAAGACACATTAGGACAGGCATGTAGATGTCGGATGGATCACGTACAGGCAGATACGTGATGCTCTTGGCACACGCACATTGTGGGCCGAAGGGCCTGTTCTCGTGCTATATTGTTCTATGTTCTACGTTTGTCAATCAGGCATCAGGGGGGTAAACGGCCAGAGGTTGGCACAGGAGAACAGGAGTAGACCGAAAGTGGGATAACATGGAACTAGTGTGAATGGTGGGCCGAAGGGCCTGTTTTATTATACATGCTGTATAGTAAAACTAGTAAGTCTGGTTTAGTTTGGAGATACAGCGCGGAAAGTGGCCATTCGGCCCACTGAGTCCGCGCCGACCCGCGATGCCCGCAGATTAACACTGCCCTACACACACGAGCCAGCACCGCCATTCAATGTGATCATGGCTGATCATCCCCACTCAGTACCCCGTTCCTGCCTTCTCCCCATACCCCCTGACTCCGCTATCTTTAAGAAACCTATCTAGCTCTCTCTTGAAAGTATCCAGAGAACCTGCCTCCACCGCCCTCTGAGGCAGAGAATTCCACAGACCGCTGCGCCACTGAGGGTGGGGTGTAGGGTGGTGGGGGGGGGGGGGGGGGGGGGGGGGTATACTGACGGCTACAGTGGAGGCCCAATGTGGGAAGGATTAGTTGAGAATTACACTGCGTGCTGGCTATGCCTGCAGACAGCCAAGTGATGTTTGCTTTTGGCACCGCGCTCTCCCTTTCCCAGAACTGTCATCAGTCACTCTGATGACAGGCCCGACAAGAACAGAAATAAGTTATTAATTAGCTGGTTAAAAAAAAACCTGAAGTGAAGGGTATTAACACAGGAAACTATTATTGTAAATTCCCATCTGGGTTACCGCGGACGGCTCCAATTTTATGTCCGATTGGTTTGGGAACAGCTCCATCCGAAACCGCAAGAAATCGCAGTGAATTGTGAACGCAGCCCAGACCATCACACAAACCAACCTCCCTTCCATTGACTCCATCTACACCTCACGCTGCCTCGGCAAGGCCAGCAGCATCATCAAGGACCAGTCTCACCCCGGTCACTCCCTCTTCTCCCCTCTCCCATCGGACAAGAGGTACAGAAGTGTGAAACACACACAGCTCCAGATTCAGGGACAGTTTCTTCCCGGTTGTTGTCAGGTAACTGAACCATCCCACCAACAACCAGAGAACAGCGTTGGACTACTATCTACCTCATTGGTGACCCTGGGACTATCTTTGATCGGCCTTTACTGGACTTTATCTTTAACCAAACGTTATTCATTTATCGTGTATCTGGACACAGTGGATGGCTCGGCTCGATTGTAATTATGTGTTGTCTTTCCGCTAACTGGCCAGCATGCAACGAAAGCTTTTCACTGTACCTCGGTACATGTGGCAATAAACTAAACGAAAGCCTTAGCTCAGAAGCCTGCGGCATTTGCCATCAGGCCCAGGACTGCTAGCTGTGATTGACTGTGCTCCTTGGCTGTCCCAGCAAGCTGCCCAATAAGTCACCCAGGGGCCAGTAGTCAGCGGTCAGTGGTCAGGGGAGGCCTCTGGCCCGCGACCACGCCCCCCCCCCCCCCCCTGGTGGTCAGGGGCTGGAACTACACCGTGACTGTTGACATAGCAAATCTTGAATGGAGAACGTGGACTCACAACAGGAAGTGTAAAACGGTGACATTTTATCTGTTGTGCATTGCGTCAGTGGGCAATCTTCCGAAAAGCTCCCCAGACGGTGGAAGCAAACTCCGAACCGTCACCCATCCGTGTTCTCCACAGGTGCTGCCTGACCCGCTGAGTTACTCCAGCGCTTTGTGTTTTTCGTATGAAGAATATGTGTCTTTTGTTTGAGGAACAGTGATGTTTTCAGGAGAGAGTCAGATTTAGCTCTTAGGGCTAATGGAATTAAGGGATATGGGGGAATAAGCAGGAACGGGGTACTGATTTTTGATGATCAGCCATGATCATATTGAATGGCGGTGCTGGCTCGAGGGGCCGAATGGCCTACTCCTGCACGTATTTTTCTATGTTTCTATGTTTCTTGGGGAAATCCAGGACAAGGGGTCACAGTTTGAGGATAAAGGGGAAACCCTTTGGGAGCGAGATGAGAAAAGCATTTTTCACACAGAGAGTGGTGAATCTCTGGAACTCTCTGCCACAGAAGGTAGTTGAGGCCACAGTTCATTGGCTATATTTAAGAGGGAGTTAGATATGGCCCTTGTGGCTAAAGGGAATCAGGGGGTATGGAGAGAAGGCAGGGATGGGATACTGAGTTGGATGATCAGCCATGATTCATATGGAATGGCGGTGCAGGCTCGAAGGGCCGAATGGCCTCTACTCCTGCACCTATTTTCTATGTTTCTATGAATGGCCTAATTCCACTCGTATCATTTATGACCTTGTGACAAACCACCTCAACATTCAGTCTGAAGAAGGGTCTCGACCCCAAACGTCGCCTATTCATTTTCTCCAGAGATGCAGCCTCACCCGCTGAGTTTCTCCGGCATTTTTTATCTACCTTCAATATTCGGGGCATCAGGTTGAATCTCTGAATCTGTTTGAAGCCACGTCAGAATTGTCCGTTGGCGTTGCTTTGAAGGTGCAGGGACATGTTGTTGATGGGACTGCGTGGAGCCAGCTGGAGAGATATTACAGAGTAATCGCAAAGGCCTACACATGTTTTAATGCAACCATTTAAACATCCCCAGTGTACAGCCGTGGCCAAGGAATCTTGGACGCAGCAAAAGCTTTGCCGAACGCTGTTTACATGGGGAAAGAGAGTGCGATTTAACAAACGTGGTCTTAATTAAGTTCGCTTCATTTTGCTCCGAGTTTAACAGAGCACAGATGCACACAATCAGATGCGGGTTCTACCCCAGAGCTTGGCTCTTGCTCGCACTCATAAATCACTGTAAATGAAGCTTGCAACTCGGGGACAGGACAAACAAGGAGGGGAAAGTGGGGCCCCTCTCCAGTCCAGGGCTACTCTCAATCTCTCTATTTTTCTCTTCCCTTCTCTATCTATCCCCGGCTGTGGGAGAGGCGGAGGCTGAGGGGTACACCTTATTGAGGTGTACAAAATCTCGAGGGGGGCACGGATAAGCTGAACACTCGCAGTCTCCCCCCCAGTAGAGGATTCCAAAACTAGAGCGCACAGACTTAAGGTGAAAGGGGAGAGATTTAACAGAGACCTCGGGAAACCTTTTCACTCAGAGGCTGTATCTGGAATGAACTGCCAGAGCAAGCTCCAGAAGTGGATATGGGGCAAATGCAGGCAGATGGGACGCCCAGAATGCCAACTTGGTCAGCATGGACAAAGTGGGCCGAAGGGCCTGTTTCTGTGCTGTACGGCGCTATGGCTGCCAAACATCACCAGATTCCACCCTCCTTGACCAATTTACAGAGGGCCAATGATCCCACCAGGGATGTAGGGAGGAAACCGGAGCACCTTGGGGGGGAAGGCGACGTTATCCCGGAGAGAACGTGCAAACTCCACACAAACAGCGCCCGAGGTCATGATCGAACCCGGGTCTCTGACGCTGTGAGGCCGCGGCTCAGCGCTGCCCACAATGTGACATCACTGACGGGAAGCGCCACGCTTCCGGGTTCCAAGTGGTTTGGCTGGATTTGGATCAAAAGCTTGCCTCTAAATGCATCCCTTGTGTTGCCTGGCTTTGATGTCTGTTTCATGGGCGGAAAATGCTTCACCAATGCACTTGGGCTGAGCCAGCCCGGGGTAGACCGTCACATAATGATACAGCGTGGGAACAGGCCGTTCGGCCCAAACTTGCCCCCACCGGCCAACATGCCCCAGCTATAGTCCCACCTGCCTGCGTTTGATCCATTCCCCTCCAAACCTGTCCAATCCATGTCCCTGTCTGACTGTTCCTTAAATGTTTGGATTCCCCCTGCCTCAACGACCTAATCTTCCAGCTCGCTCCATACACCCACCACCCTCTCCGTTTCTCCCCTTCTCCCACCCCCCTCCCCGTTCTCCCATTCCAAATCCCTTCATCTCCCCCTCTCATTGCTACCCCATCTCTCCCCACCTCCCATCCCATCCCCAATCTATTCTCCTAACCTTTCATCCCTCCCCCATCACTCCCCCTCCCCTCACGTTTCCTCCTCCCCATCTCTCTCCCACCCCCCCCTCTAATCTCTTCTCTTCCCCATTTCTCCTCCAAATCTCCCCCCCCCCCTGTCCCCCCTCCCCCTCTCCCCATCTCTCCCCACCCACATCCCATCCCCAATGTATTCTCCTAATCTCTCATCATTCCCCATCTCCCCCCCCCCCCCTCCTCCCCCTCCCACTCCCCATCTCTACAGTCTCTCCTCCTCCTCATCTCTCCTCTAACCCCGCCTGTCCTCCTCCCCACCTCTCCTCTCCTCTCCCTGCGCCACGAGTTTCCGATGTTGATTGGAGCAGCCCCTATGTAACAGTGTGGGATTCAGCCCGTTAAATCAATATTTAACGACCCCGTGCCATGCACACAATCACTGGACTGTTATTAAGATGCAGAGCCAACATCTCCCAGGCTGGGCTTTGGTGCATTTCCAGGTTCCTCAGCGCACACACCACATTGAAACCTCCTCCATCCTGCTCGTAAATACAACCCAGCTCAGGCAAGCGAGCGCACCCTTTCATCCCGTTCCAAGTGGCACGGGTCCAGCTCTGAGGTTGCAACCATGACCTCTCTTGTCAAGCAACACCACCGGGATTAATAGGTTGGGCGGGACGCACCAATAACCGCCTGTTTGATGTGACAGCCTTTGATGGACATTGATTTACTTACAGACTGATAGATTTTTAATTGCCCTCCTTCGTCAAAATCATGTCAAAATATTGTGTAGGAAGGAACTGCAGATGCTGATTTAAACCGAAATGCTGGAGTAACTCAGCGGGACGGGCAACCTCTTTGGAGGGAAGGAATGGGTGACGTTTCGGGTCAAAACCCTTCCTCAGACAGTATTTTGTGTCCACTTTCGATTTAAACCAGCATCTGCAGTTCTTTCTTACACATAAGGTCATAAGTGATCGGGGAAGAATTAGGCCATTCGGCCCATCAAGTCTACTCCGCCATTCAGTCGTGGCAGATCTGTCTCTCCCTCCTAACTCCATGCTCCTGCCTTCTCCCCATAACCTCTGACACCAGCATCTGCAGTTCCTTCCTACACGAGGGAGACTGGGCTGTTCCTCCTTCTCCCCTGTCCCGCTGAGTGACTCCAGCATTTTTATTCTAGTCTGCTCTCTGGAGACTGAATGGGAAAAAGAAATCCAAGTCAGAATGGGAATCGGCGTCAGCCAAGCGGAGAGGACAAGATGGGACTTGTGACCTCTGCGAGTTCACGGAGGGGGCGGCGACAGGAAATTCGATAAACCCACAGAATCGGGGGGGGAAATGCGTTGTACAGAGAGTGAGAGGCAGCGAGACTTGAGCGCCGGCATCAATGGACACTGACATTCCCCTGTTGTACTGGAGGCTCAGCTCGATTTTATCTCGATGTTGTTCAGGGTGCGGCTAGGAATATAATTTAGCACAAAGTGCACACTTCAGTAACACAGGCGCCCTTTGTTTTCTCTCTTGCCCACTACATTTGCCGTGCCATTGTTCGGACAGAATATAAATCTAACTTCATTAGTCATGAGAGAGGTTCCTTCAAAATTAGCCAGCTAAGTAAAAGAGTGCTCAGTAAATTCAGACTGACATCGTGTACACAAAATGGGCTCGTACAACTCACTCTGTCCGTTCTGTAACTTCAATTGTTCCCTTGTTCTCCCTCTCTGTCCATCCAACCCCCTTCCTAGTTCTCCGGCCACTCACTGACCTCCTCACCCTCCCTCCCCCCCCCCCTCCCATGCGGCGCCCCACCCCCGCCCCTCCCCGGCGCTCCCTCACTCCCCCCCCTCGCCAATGCGGCGCGCTCCCCGCCCCCGCCCCTCGTGCGGCGCCTCCCTCACCCCCGCCCCTCCACCAATGCGGCGCGATCCTCACCCCCGCCACTCCCATCAGCGGCGCTCCCTCACACTCCCGCCCCCTCCCACGGCGCTTCCCTCACGCTCCCTCGTGCAGTCCCTCAACCGCCCCTCCCACTGTGCGGCGCTCCCTCACTCCCGCCCAATGCGGCGCTCCCTCAGTCCCTTCGGAGCCCCCTCCCACCCTGCGGCGCTCCCACCCTGCGGCGCTCCCTCACGCCCCTCCCCGGCGCCCCTCCCACCCCATGCGGCGGGCTCCCCCCCGCCCCTCCCACCCCCCTCCCCTCAGTCCCGCCCCTCCCACAGCTTGCTCCGGCCCTTCCATCGTGCGCGCCTCAGTCCCGCCCACCGTGCGGCGCTCCCCGCTCCCTCACTCCCCCGCCCCCGCCCCTCCCACCGTGCGGCGCGCTCCCTCACCCCCGCCCCCCTCCCACCCTGCGGCGCTCCCATCCCCGTAACTTTCGATCAGAGCTCTGACTCAGGGATCTGTCCCCGCGACCTTGTGACTCCGTTAAAAGAGCCTGTGACGGGCGGGAGCCGATTGAAAAATTGACGGTGTCACTTCCAATTTATCCAGCAACTTCGGCGAGCGGCGCGGGTGTCGCTGCCTCTGTGTAACATTGGAAGCGACTGGAGCCCGAACCGCGCTCACTGCCTCTGCACAAACATTGATGTGTCTCACTAACGCTGCCAGTGCGGAGAATTGTGCGTGTGTGTTGTGAGTGTATGTGTCTGTGTATATGTGTGTTTGCGAAAGTGTTTTGTTTGTGCGTGTGTTGTGTGAATGTGTGTGTATGTATGTGTGTGTGTGTGTATCTGTATGTGTGTGTATGCGTGTATGTGTGTGTGTATCTGTATATGTGTGTGTATCTGTATGTGTGTGTGTATCTGTATATGTGTGTATGTATCTGTATATATGTGTCTGTACGTGTGTGTGTATCTGTATATATGTGTGTGTGTGTGTCTATATCTATGTGTGTGTGTGTGTGTCTGTGTGTGTGTGTGTGTGTGTGTGTGTGTGTGTGTGTGTGTGTGTGTGTATATATGTGTGTGTCTGTGTGTGTGTATGTGTGTGTGTATGTATGTGTGTATATGTGTGTGTGTACGTGTGTGTGTGTGTGTGTGTGTGTGTGTGTGTGTGTATATGTGTGTGTATGTGTGTGTGTGTATGTATGTATGTGTGTGTCTGTGTGTGTGTGTGTGTGTGTATGTGTGTGTGTGTCTGTGTGTGTGTGTGTTTTCTGCTCGCTTCAGTCTGGAGCAGGGGACCGCCCAGCCTCGGCACATTTGTTCACATTCAGCCCCAGCCCCTCCCACGCAATCTCGGTCAATGGGAAATATTTGCAAAACTATCTCATCTGTTGAAAAACAACTGCAGATTTATGAACGAAGAGGGTTTAAGCGCTGGCTGAATGTTGTGGAGAAGTTGTTTTGCTGTATCCGTGTAGCCCTCCCAGTGAAGGCCGTCCCACCCAGAGTGCCAGAGACCTGGGCGGTGGGGGTGGTGGAATGGGGGAACCAGCGGGTGGTGGTGCCTGTTGCCCTGACTTAGTTTAGAGAGCTTAGAGAGATACAGCGCGGAAACAGGCCCTTCGGCCCATCGAGTCCCGGTCGACCATCCCGTACACTAGCACTGCCCTACTGCACACGAGGGATAACTTACAGAAGCTAGCCTGCGTGCAAACTCCACACAGACAGCACCCGTAGTCAGGATCAAACACGGGTCTCTGGGGGCAGGAGAGAGTGTCACCTCGCTCTGTCTTGGAGGGTAAATCTCTCTCTCTCTCTCTCTCTCCACGGCACCTTCACCCTCTCCTAGAAACATGGACAATCGGTGCAGGAGTAGGCCATTCGGCCCTTCGAGCCCTTCAGTACCCCGTTGCTGCTTTCTCCCCACATCCCTCGATTCCGTTAGCCCTAAGAGCTAAATCTAACTCGCTCTTGAATACATCCCGTGAATCAGCCTCCACTGCCTTCTGTGGCAGAGAATTCCACAGATTCACAACTCTCTGGGTGAAAACGTTTTTTTCCGGACACTTATGAACTCCAACATTCTCCAAAACCTCGCTAGATGCTGCCTCACCCGCTGAGTTTCTCCAGCATTTTAGTCTACCCCAGCCTCCATTCCTTGGCCTGGCATTCGCTCGCCGCCCCCGCTCACTCCTCTTTTGGGACGAACAGGCCTGGTGTTTGGCTTGTTGAGCCGTGACGGGTGACCACTAGGCGATGGTCAAGAGATCAGTGGACAAAGGTCTGGCCTTTGTTCACCAACAACAAACACGACCGCACACTCGGCCCATCGGCCCATCGGGAGCATTGTGGCCCATCGCGCGGCTGAGGCAGAACTGGTGTGTTACCCGCCCCTTCTCTCCACAGATGCTGAGTTACTCCAGCATTTTGTGTCTACCTTGCGTGTGTGAGATGGTGTGTGTTTCCCTCCATGAACCCCCTTATCTCTCCCTCTTTTCCTCGCTCCCCCATTCCCTTCCCCCTTTCTCTTCATCATCTCCCCTCCCTCTCTCTCCCTCCCCATCCCCTCTCTCCCTCCCCATCCCCTCTCTGCCCTCCCCTCTCCATCCTCTCCCTCCCTTCGCTCCTTCTCTCTCTCTCCTTCCCCCCCCCTCTCTCCCTCCCCTCTCTCCCTCCTCTTCTCTCCTCCTCTCTCTCTCTCTCTCCTCTCTCCTCTCTCCCCTCTCTCTCTCCCCTCTCTCTGCCTCTCTCCTCTCCTCTCCCTCTCCCTCCCTCCTCCTCCCCTCTCTCTCCCCTCTCTCCCTCCCCTCTCTCCTCCTCCTCTCTCTCCTCCCCTCTCCTCCTCCGTCCCTCCCTTCGCTCCTTCTCTTCTCTCTCTCTCTCCCCCCCTCTCTCCCTCCTCTTCTCTCCTCTCTCTCTCCTCTCTCTCCTCCTCTCTCCTCCTCCTCCTCCTCTCTCTCTCCTTCTCCTTCTCTCTCTCCTCCTCTCTCTCTCCTCCTCCTCCTCCCTCTCTCCTCCCCTCCCCTCTCTCCTTCTCCTCCTTCTCCTCTCTCCTCCTCTCTCTCCTTCCTCTCATTCTCCCTCTCTCTCCCTCCCTCCCAGAGACGGGGCGGAGTCCCGATGTAGCGGCGCCGCTGTATCTTTAAGGCAGCGAGGGGGAGGAGGCTGTGGGCGTCTCTGCGCCTCTCCCTCCCTCCCTGGGCCAGACGCGCTGTCCGGCTCGGGGCGGCGGCTGTGCGGGAATTGGGAGAGCGGATGGCCCGAGCGAGCGGACGGAGCCGGGGACGGGCAGCGACAGAAGCGGCGGTGATGATGATGGTGATGAGGTTCGGCGGCCGCTGAGAGGAGGCGGCGGCGCCGTTAAGCCGCTGCCCGGGGCCGCATGAGGCAGAGCTGCCGCGGAGCCGGAGCCGAGGCGGAGAGGGAGAGCGGGCGGCGGCCGGTCGCGGCCCTCAACATGCTGAGCGCACACATCCTGCACCCGGAGTACATGCAGCCCGTCCCCGCCACTCCGCTCAGTCCCATCGAGGTGAGTGAGTCAGGGCGCCGGGTAGAGGGGTAGGGGGGTTGGAGAGGAGGGGGTGGGGGAGAGGAGGGGTTGGGGGAGAGGAGGGGTTGGGGAACTCGCCAGTGACCCCCCCGACATAGCGCACCCAGACCCGCCCGACCCCACATTCTCACCCCCGATCCCCGCAACCCGTTACAGCCGCCGACCCCCCGTCTCCAGCCCCGCTGCGTGACCGACTCCCTCCGGCCTCCCCTCCCCGCCCCCGACCAGTCTCCCCCCGCGGGCAGAATGCGCCGACAAGCTCCCGGCGCGACTTCTCGCCGCTCCGCACGCATTAGCGGCGGAATGAGACCGTTCGGCCCCTCGCCTCTGTACTATCCCATCCTTCTCCACAGCGGCCGGCTCGTGTCTGTATCCCGATTGCTCAGCCCCCCCCCCCCCCCCCCCCCCCGCCCATTAACACATTAGGAACATTTTACATTACACCAAAGCCAATTAACCTACAAACCTGTGGGTCTTTGGAGTGTGGGAGCAAACCGAAGCACCCGGAGAAAACCCACATGGTCACAGGGAGAGCGTACAAACTCCGTACAGACACAGCACCCGTGGTCAGGATCGAACCCGCGCCTCTGGCGCTGCGAGTGAGGCAGCAACTCTACCGCTGGGGACGGGCGGGGGAACAGTGCGTCGGGAGGAACTGCAGATGCTGGTTTAAACCGAAGATAGACGCAAAATGACGGAGTAACTCAGCGGGACAGGCAGCGTCTCTGGAGAGAAGGAATGGGTGACGTTTCTGGCCGAGATCCTTGTCCGGGGGCGGCTGGCGTTGGGAAGATGTGGCCTGTGTTTCCACCTTGTGGGAGACGCGGAGATTTCACTTCTCAAAATCAGCTGTGGGCCGGTGAAGCAGATCCAATGATCTCTCCTCAGTCTCTTGCTACCATTCCCTGCTGGAATGATTAAGAACAGCGAGCAGTACAGCACAGAAACAGACCCTTCGGCCCGTCGCCTCCATGCGTGCCAAATTCAACTAATCTCCAAAAATAGGCACAAAAGTGACTCAGCGGGACAGACAGCATCTCTGTAGAGACCCTTCTTCCGGTCTCGACCCGAAAGGTCACTCAGACCTCTCCAAAGATGCTGCCTGTCCCGCTGAGTTACTCCAGCATTGTGTTTATCTTTGGAGATTATTTTATTTTGACATTGGTTTAAACTTAAACCAGCATCTGCAGTTCCTTCCTGCACACTTCAACTAATCTCCTCTGCACCTGATCCATATCCCTGGATGTTCTGTTTTTGAAAATACTCTTAATTTTGCACTATATGTGGTTGCCGTTATCCTTTGAGGATTAGCGGCTGATTCCCAAAAAGTTAATCGGCAAGTCAAATCGGTAGTAAAGAAGGCAAACACAACACTAGCATTTATTTCTAGAGGGCTAGAATACAAAAACAGGGATGCAATGCTGAGACTCTATAAGGCGCTGTTCAGGCTGCATATGGAATATTGTGAGCAATTTTGGGCCCCATATCGGAGGAAGGATGTGCCGGCTCTAGAGAGGGTCCAGAGGAGGTTTACAAGAACGATCCCAGGAATGAGTGGGTTAACCTATGATGAGCGTTTGTCGGCACTGGGCCTGTACTTGCTGGAGTTTAGAAGAATGAGGGGGGGACCTCATTGAAACATACAAAACAGTGAAAGGATTGGATAGAGTGGATGTGGAGAGGATGTTTCCACTAGTGGGACAGTCTAGAACTAGAGGTCGCAGCCTCAGAATTAAAGGACATTCCTTTAAGAAGATCAGAAGGAATTTCTTTAGTCAGAGGGTGGTGAATCTGTGGAATTCTTTGATGCAGAGGGTTAGGGGAGGCCAAGTCAGTGGATGTTTTTAAGGCAGAGGTAGATAGATTCTTGATTAGTGCGGGTGTCGGGGGTTATGGGGAGAAGGCAGGAGAATGGGGTTTGGAGTGAAAGACAGATCAGCTATGATTGAATGGCAGAATAAACTTAAGGGGCCGAATGGCCTGTTTCTGCTCCTATCACTTATGAACTTATGTGAGCATTGTGGACGGCTTGATTGTAATCGAGTATGTCATTGTTTCTTTTACTTAGACAATGATAATAAATTAAATGCCAACCGCCTGTACGTGATCCATATCCCACCATTCCCCACATTTCATGTTATCAGTTAAACGCCACTATCGTATATGTCTCGTACACACCACCTATGGCAGAAATGTTCCAGGCCCCCACTGCTTTCTGCAAAACAAAATTACTTGGACCTCTCTAAACTTTGCCCCTCTCTCCTTAAAGCTGTGCCCTCTAATGTTTGACACCCCCACCCCCTTGCAGGGAAAGAGTTTCTGACTCTGGTCAATTGTGCTTTGTTGTCGCTAGTACAACCACACAGTGAAATTATTTTAATTTATGCATCACAGTTCAGTAAAGTACAAGCATAGCTAAGCACAATCCCCGATTAGCATGATGTACAGATATAGTCCACTGAGGCAGCATGCAAGACTCCAAAATCTCCAGGTCTCCAGGAGCACGGCCCGATCCATGCCTGTTTCCATAGATAGACACAAAATGTTGGAGTAACTCTGGAGAGAAGGAATGGGTGGCATTTCGGGTAGAGACCCTTCCTCATGGATATGGGAAGAGAGCAGGAACGGGGTACTGATTTTGCGATGATCATATTGAAAAGCAGTGCTGGCTGGAAGGGCCGAATGGCCGACTCCTGCACCTATTTTCTATGTTTCATGCTGTATTCATAACTGTCACTGTATGTCATGTTGTTACTTGTGGGCGGAGCACCAAGGCAAATTCCTTGTATGTGAATACTTGGCCAATAAACTTACTTGCATTGTGACTGAAACATCTGTCCTCTCCACAGCTGGATGCCAAGAAGAGCCCCCTGGCCCTGCTAGCACAGACCTGTTCTCAGATCGGTAAGCCTGATCTACAGCCCTCCAGCAAGCTGGGGTTGGGGGTGTCCGGAGGGAAGGAGTCACCCCGTCCCCTCTCCTGCCTGAAGCTGGGTGAGACGGCAGGCGAGGACAAGTCCAGCTTCAAGCCCTACGCCAAGGTGGGCGACTCGCAGAAGGAGGGGGTCGACAAGGCCGGGTTTCGGGCGCCCGGAGTGACGGGCCAGACCTTCCCTTCCCCCCGCCCCCCCTCTCTACCTGCCGGCCCCGGCACCTCGCCCCCCCCGCACGGAGACTGCAAGGCTGGGGATCTGGAGGACAAGACTGATGTGGAGGGCAAGGCTTGCCGTCAGCTCTCACCCCCGGCCCCCGTTGGCAGCAGAGCCGGCAGTGAACACAGAGACACGCCGACCAAGAACGACGGCCTGGCACTCGGACACGTGGCACCCGTCTCTCCCTACAAGCCGGGCCACCCCGTCTACCCATTGCCACCCTCCAGTATGGGGTACCACAACTCCATGGTGGGAGCCTACACCGCAGCCTACCCTGGTCAGTACGTATCTGCGATGGAGCCCAAGCCGGGGTTGGTGAGCGGGCAGATGGGAGGAGTGGGCAAGTCGGCAAACTCCAGCCCGCTGATGGGGGCATCCCCACCCTCCTTCGTGCATGGACTGTGCCGGGACCCGTACTGCCTGAGCTACCACTGTTCCCCCACTCTGGGGGGCAGCGGATGTGCCTCCTGCCTCCACGAACCCAACGCGCTGAAGAATGGATACCCGCTGGTGTACCCGCCCCACCCGCTGCAGTCGGCGCCCGGACTGGGCACCCACCCCCTCTACACATACGGCTTCATGCTGCACAGCGACCCCAGGCCCCACGTCTGTAACTGGGTGTCTGCGGCCGGACCCTGCGACAAGAGGTTCTCCACCTCCGACGACCTGCTGGGGCACCTGCGTTACCACACCGCGCTGCCCGGCGCCGACAAGCTGCTGGCTCACTACGCCTCGCCCACCTCCTGCGGCCTGCACCTGCCCCAGCACTCTCCGGCCGTGTCCAGCGGCCTGGCCCTCCGCGGCCCCCACGCCCTGGCGCTGGGACGCTACCACCCCTACGGCAAGAGCCAGCTGTCCGCGCCCACTAACTCGATGATAACCATGTCTGCTGCCACCCCTTACTACGCCCCTTATGCTCTATACGGCCAGCAGTTTGCAGCCTCTGCTTCTGCCCTGGGATACCAGTGAAGATGGGAGTGTCTGCATCTCTGGGGGAGGGAGGGGCGGGCGGTGCGGGCCAGGCCAGGGTCACTGGTCACCACACCAGCTTGACCCACAGGCCATGCAAACTCCTTGAATGCAATGTACATACCAAAAGCCCCGGGTATCTTTTTTGCAACAAGTTTTCGTTAAATCGTTTTATTTAAAAATATTTTTCTTTCTATTTTTTGTGGGGAAAGGGGGAAATTGATATGCATGTTTTTAGTAATCCCTCCTTCCATTCTCATTTGAAATTTTTTTTTTCCTGTGCTTATTTTTAACCCTGTACAATGGAGATGTAATATTTTTTTGTATTGTATTTCAACGGGGGTGAAACACGATGGCAGGGCTATCCGAGATGTGGGACGTGTTATTTTGTTATTAAATGAGCCTGATTATATTTATATTCTGATGGCTGCTGCTTTTCGTGAATTGGTTTAGTTTTCGCCGTGCCTTCTGTCTGCACACTGTCTCCCCATACACCCCCCCCCCCCATGGTACCAAGGACCACCACCTCAGTTCCACAAAGCCTGCCTCAGAGTGGAGAGAATAGCGCCTGAACCAAGACCAAGTGCGGCACAGTGGCGCAGCGGGTAGAGCTGCTGCCTCACAGCTCCAGTTCGACCCTGCTCTCTGTGTGGAGTTTGCATGTTCTCCGGGTGCTCCGGTTTCATCCCAAAGGCGTGTAGGTTTCTTGGTTGATTGCCCCCTAGTGTGTAAGGTAGAACTAGTGTACGGGGATTGCTGGTCGGCACGGACTCGATGGGCCGAAGGGCCTGTTGCCCATGTTGTATATCTGAGCTAAACCTCTAACCAAACAGCGTAGTCCTTGCCAACAGCTCACTCCGGCCCCATATACATCCTCACAACCTGCTACTTGTTCTGTGCTGGGTCATTTTTGTTCAGACTAACCTCCACAACAAGTGAACATTAAAAAAATACTGAACTTTTCTGAAGCATTGGAGATAATCCCAAGTTGGAGTGCCTTGGGTACAGGACATGTCTGAGGAGACACGAGGCTGCAGCCCCTGAACAAACTGCTGGCGGCACGGTGGCGCAGCGGTAGAGTTGCTGCCTTACAGCGCATGCAGCGCCGGAGACCCGGGTTCGATCCTGACTATGGGCGCTGTCTGTACGGAGTTTGTACGTTCTCCCCGTGACCTGCGTGGGTTTTCTCCAAGATCTTCGCTTTCCTCCCACACTCCAAAGACGTACAGGTTTGTAGGTTCATTAGCTTGGTAAATGTAACAATTGTCCCCAGTGTGTGTCGGGTCGTGTTAATATGCAGGGAGCGCTGGTCAGCGCGGACCCGGTGGGCCGAAGGGCCTGTTTTCCGCGCTGTATGTCTAAACTAAACTCAGCGGGTTGGGCAGCATCTGCGGAGGGAATAGACAGATGATGTTCAGGTCAGGACTCCCCAGAGTATGAATGAATGAATAGTTCATTGTGACAAGCAACAGTAAACCTCTTCACTTGCATCCCCAAGGTATGCGAATAGTAGCCAACTAAAGGGCGCTGACAATGTTACAATGATTGGGAATTTGAATTTGGCGTACGGATTGACACAACTCCCTCCATATCCCACACTAAACCCTTCACTGCTGGGTCCCATGGCACTTGTTATTTAAAAACAAAAGTGCTGGAGATACAGCAGGTCAGGCAGCATCCATGGAGAGAGAGAGAAACAAGGTTAACGTCTCTGGAGGCCAAGTCAATGAATATTTTTAAGACGGAGATTGACTGATTCTTGATTAGTACGGGTGTCAGGGGTTGTGGGGTGAAGGCAGGAAAATGGGGTTGAGGGAGAGAGAGAGATTGAATGGTGGAGTAGACTTGATGGGCCGAATCTAATTTGCCATAGAGGGAGTGCAGAGACGGTTCACCAGACTGATTCCAGGGATGTCAGGACTGTCTTATGAAGAAAGACTGGATAGACTTGGTTTATACTCTCTAGAATTTAGAAGATTGAGAGGGGATCTTATAGAAACTTACAGAATTCTTAAGGGGTTGGACAGGCTAGATGCAGGAAGATTGTTCCCGATGTTAGGGAAGTCCAGGACAAGGGGTCACAGCTTAAGGATAAGGGGGAAATCCTTTAAAACCGAGATGAGAATAACTTTTTTCACACAGAGAGTGGTGAATCTCTGGAACTCTCTGCCACAAGAGGGTAGTTGAGGCCAGTTCATTGGCTATATTTAAGAGGGAGTTAGATGTGGCCCTTGTGGCTAAGGGGATCAGGGGGTAATGGAGAGAAGGCAGGTACGGGATACTGAGTTGGATGATCAGCCATGATCATATTGAATGGCGGTGCAGGCTCGAAGGGCCGAATGGCCTACTCCTGCACCTAATTTCTATGTTTCTATGTTTCTATTCTTCTCCTAGAACATAAGAACGTTTCATCTGAATATCCCTTCATCAGAACTGGAAAAGTGAGACACCTTCTAATTGTGATGTAACAATGAGTGTTTCCCTCCACATATGCTGCCTGGTCTGCTGACTCCAGCAGTTTCTGTGTTGAGATATCCAGCAATTACAGTTTGGTGATTGTCACCCCAGTTTATTGAGGTGGGCGATGAAGAACTGGCTGGAATAAGTAGGGCGTGTGTTTATTGTACGTGTCGTTATTGCAGCGTCATCATTCTCCAGTCTGAAGACGGGTCTCGACCCGAAACGTCACCCATTCCTTCTCTCCAGAGATGCTGCCTGTCCCGCTGAGTTACTCCAGCTTTTTGTGTCTATCTTCAGCCTGAAACAGCAGCAGCCGGTGAACAGTGGGATCTTCAACATTGCCCCTCTGGAACAAGGAACCTGAGTTCACTCCCGGTGGAGCCCTTGGTAATGTTCAAGAAAGAACTGCAGACGCTGGAGAATCGAAGGTAGACAAAATTGCTGGAGAAACTCAGCGGGTGCAGCAGCATCTATGGAGCGAAGGAAATAGGCAACGTTTCGGCGTCGGAGACTGTGGATTATTCCCAGCTGGGACGGTGAGACGGATCGGAACGTCACGTGGACCCCTGGAATTAGGACGAGGCTCGGACCCGATCACCGGTCGCCATGTAGAGATGGTGGGGGAGGGAGCCTGTCAAATGTGCAGGGTGCAACTGCAGATGCTGGTTTAGATTCAGAATCCTGGAGTAACACAGCGGGCCAGGCAGCATCTCCGGAGTTCCCGATGTCCAGAACAAGGGGTCACAGTTTAAGGATAAGGGGGAAATCTTTTAGGACCGAGATGAGAAAATAAATTCACACATAGAGTGGTGAATCTGTGGAATTCTCTGCCACAGAAGGTAGTTGAGGCCACACAGTTCATTGGCTATATTTAAGAGGGGTTAGATGTGGCCCTTGTGGCTAAAGGGATCAGGGGGTATGGAGAGAAGGCAGGGATGGGATACTGAGTTGGATGATCAGCCATGATCATATCGAATGGCGGTGCAGGCTCGAAGGGCCGAATGGCCTCCTCCTGCACATATTTTCTGCGTTTCTATGGAGAGAAGGGACGGGTGATGTTTCAGTTGGAGACCCCGTTTCAGACAGAGCCTGCTCTGGGATTTCCCTCCACCGGCAGCCCCGGGGCTCGAACCTACAGCGCGCAGGCTGGAGATTGATTTGTTAATTGTACGCGGAGCGGCTTCCTCAGCCCCCTGACTGACGGCAACGCGGAAAATCAATGCCTCCCTTCCCTTATTTATCCTCTCCACTTATCGCTTGTCATCCCAACAGTCTCTGTTTGTCTGTGTGTTCACCGATCAATAGCCATCACTCCATTGTGCCACCGATCAATAACCATCTATCAGTCGGAATCTATTAGATCTATCCATCCATCTGTCTAAATCTATTGATCCCTATCGCCCTGTCTCAATCGGTCAATGTATGTTATTCAACAATCAATAACTATTTTGCTCCATCAGTCAACGTCCATCTATTGATCAGGCTATGTGTCTGTGTCCCTCGATTTCCATCAATACCGTAACTTCTATCAATCTATAGCAATCAATATTTTTGCTTCTCTCCATCAATGTTTGCCTCTATCAATGGATTGGTTGATGGAGATGTCTGCATGACAGCAGTGTGGGCCAGTAGACAGGGTTGGAATAAAAACATAGAAAATAGGTGCAGGAGTAGAGGCCATTCGGCCCTTCGAGCCTGCAACGCCATTCAATATGATCATGGTTGATCATCCAACTCAGTATCCTGTACCTGCCTTCTCTCCATACCCCCTGATCCCTTTAGCCACAAGGGTCACATCTAATTCCCTCTTAAATATAGACAATGAACTGTGGCCTCAACTACCTTCTGTGGCAGAGAATTCCACAGATTCACCACTCTCTGTGTGAATTTTTTTTTCTCATCTCGGTCTTAAAAGATTTCCCCCTTATCCTTAAACTGTGACTCCTTGTTCTGGACTTCCCCAACATCGGGAACAATCTTCCTGCATCTAGCCTGTCCAACCCCGTAAGAATTGTGTACGTTTCTATAAGATCCCCCCTCAATCTTCTAAATACTAGCGAGTACAAGCCGAGTCTTCTCCCCATAACCCCTGACACCTTGTAAACCACACCTCATTCCTCCCAGACCCTGACACTGCTCCCAGCTCTGTGCAGTCTCTCCGCGAGTGACCAGCAGTGTCTCAGCCTTCGGGGACAGGAGTCCAAACCTCTCCCGGGCTGGGCACCAAATGTACCCCTCACACCCGCACTTGAAAACGGAGAGAACATCGCGATGGGATCCGATAGACAGCGAGAATATGCGACGGGCCAGTGGATGGCAGCCGGATTATTTTTTAAAAAGTGACAAAATGCTGGAGTAACTCAGCGGGTCAGGCAGCATCTCTGGAGATGCTGGTTGGAAGAAGGGTCTAGACCCAGAACGTCACCCATTCCTTCTCTCCAGTGATGCTGCCTGTCCCGCTGAGTTACTCCAGCTTTTTGTGTCTACCTCTGGAGAACATGGATAAGGTGTCGTTTAGGGTCGAGACCCTTCTTCAGAAGGCAGCCAGGTTCATTATCAATGGTCCCACCGGACTGCTGCTGCTGTTCCCATCTTTGGGTTACCAAGGGTGGGTGGCGAGAGGGTTTGGGGGGGGGGGGGGGGGGGGAGAAGGGGGGGGGGGGAGGTCAGTCGCAGTCTACCCCACGACAGAAGGGGGAGGATTGTACAGTTAATGAAAAATGGCTGATCTATCGTTCCCTCTCAACCCCATTCTCCTGCCTTCTTCCCCGTTACCCCTGACACTTAAGCCCCTGTCCCACTTCCACGACCTAATTCACGACCTTTTTTACTCGTGGTCATTTACATAGAAACATAGAAATTAGGTGCAGGAGTAGGCCATTCGGCCCTTCGAGCCTGCACCGCCATTCAATATGATCATGGCTGATCATCCAACTCAGTATCCCGTACCTGCCTTCTCTCCATACCCCCTGATCCCCTTAGCCACAAGGGCCACATCTAACTCCCTCTTAAATATAGCCAATGCACTGGCCTCGACTACCCTCTGTGGCAGAGAGTTCCAGAGATTCACCACTCTCTGTGTGAAAAAAGTTCTTCTCATCTCGGTTTTAAAGGATTCCCCCCTTATCCCTAAGCTGTGACCCCTTGTCCTCCATTATGTTAGAAAAAACGCCCGACCCACTTGATGCCACGTCCTACTTACGACCTCCTACGACCTCGTGACGACCATGCTGCGAGTATGAGTCGAGGGCAAACTCTGTCTTCTAGTTTTCTGCTGCCTGGCCCGCTGAATGACTCTTATTTAAGAAGGAACTGCAGATGCTGGAAAAATCGAAGGTAGGCAAAAATGCTGGAGTAACTCAGTGGGTGAGGCAACATCCATGGAGAGAAGGATATGGGCGACGTTTCGGGTCGAGACCCTTCTTCAAACGACCCGAAACGTCGCCTAATCCTTCGCTCCAGAGATGCTGCCTGACCCGCTGAATTACTCCGGCACTTTGTGTTTTTTTTTTGCAAACCAGAATCTGCAGTTCCTTATTTCTCGGCTAGCGGATCAAATTTAGCCAATGGAACCCATGTGCTCCAACCAGTTGAACTTGTCGAACAGGTTGTCAAATAAAGCCCACTCCTATTGCGCAGACCGCGCATCACTTTTATTAACTTTGCACGGAATTTAATCAAATTGGTCAGACAGGATCTGCCCTTCACAAAGTCACGTTGGCAGTCACTGATTCATCTTTGGCTTTCCAAGTCCATTAATCTTGATGTTTAAGAAGGAACTGCAGATGCTGGAAAATCGAAGGTAGACAAAAGTGCTGGAGAAACTCAGCGGGTGCAGCAGCATCATAGATCATCATAGATGCTGCTGCACCCGCTGAGTTTCTCCAGCACTTTTGTCTACCATTAATCTTGATGTTGAACAGCTCCCCTTCCACGCTTCCCCCCGCTGCCCTTGTGCACAAATGGACCACATTTGCCAGTTTCCAGTCATCTGTTACCCGGCTTGTGCTCCTCAGCGAAGATCTAACAAATTATTTGCAAGAATGCTGGCAATCTGTCCCCTTGTCTTCCACATTAGCCAGCGGCGAATCGCACCCGGTCCTGCGAATGTATTAGCATTTAAACCCACCCAGACATTGAGAACCGCAGCCCCACCCCCGCCCCTCTCATAGCGCGGCGCTCCCTCAAGCCCCGCCCCTCCACAACCCCCCCCCCCCCCCCACAGCGCGGAGCTCCCTCAACAGCCCCCCCTCACCCCCCCCCCCACACAGTGCGGCGCTCCCTCACCCCCCCCCAGTGCGGCGCTCCCTCCCACCCCCCCCCCCCCACACCCCCCCCCCCCCCCACCCCCCGGCCCACCCTCAACTCCCCCCCCCCCCCCCCCCCCACCCCCCCCACACACAGCGCGGCGCTCCCTCACCACCTTCCCCTCCACAGTGAGGCGCTCCTTCCTCCCTCACCCCCCTCCCCTCCCCTCCCACAAATTTGGGGAGTGGGAGCAGCTGGGGGTGGGATTGTACCCCAGAGACCCCCTGGTCATTACGACTGATGGCGCGCAGGAGGAGAAGCTGAGGTCACTGACCATGGCAACAAGACCTCTCGTTACTCACCACCCCGAGTGTCCCAACGCCTGGTGTAAGTTTAATACCCCCCAACAACTATGTGTCTGCTGCTGGAAGCAACACTACAGACAGGCCTTTACAGAGCCAGTAAAACATTTAATGAGAGGCTGCCCCAGCAGTGGTTATCTACATCTGGGACTTGCTATTTGTTGTAATGAACAGCACCTTTCATCTATTTTGTGGACACCAGTGAAGCTGTCACGTCTGATCAGCCACTTAATGTGACAGGCAGTGCTAGCTAGAAGCCAGTGAACAGGGAGGCCTTGTTTTGTCACATCTGACGCAGCCGCTAATCCCCCCAGATTGATGGCTGTGGATCACATCCAGCACGTTTGCCCGGTCTATTTTGGGGCGAAAATGTTTCTTGAAAGATCTTGAAAGGAGCTGGCAGTGGGAGAGCGGATGATTAACGAGGGTTGAGTGGACTGTGAAGGGGCCCTCCCACGAGCAACAATCAATGGGCAGAACAAAACGTGTGAGCCTGCTGCTCATTCCCGGAAACAAACAGCACTGACAGCCTGCATATGGAGGAGCTTAAATAAATTACTGTTTCGATGGGGAATGAGCAATGTGTTGCCAGAGCTAAGCTTTCTTCAGGATATGAGGACTGCACCTATATGTTGCTCAAATAAAAACAAAAAAGATCTTAAAAAGTGACTCTACTGGCGAGGAGTTTCTGCCTTTGCTCAACATTGCTGGGACTTTTCAAACAAAGTGCTGGAGTGACTCAGCGGGTCAGGCAGCATCTCTGGAGAATGTGGATAGGTGCAAAGTTCTCTGCCTCAGAGGGCGGTGGAGGCAGGTTCTCAGATTCAGATTCAGATTCAATTTTAATTGTCATTGTCAGTGTACAGTACAGAGACAACGAAATGCATCCATTCTCTGGATGCTTTCAAGAGAGAGCTAGATAGGGCTCTCAAAGATATCGGGGTCAGTGGATATGGGGAGAAGGCAGGAACGGGGTACTCATTGGGGATCACATTGAATGGCGGTGCTGGCTCGAAGGGCCGAATGGCCTACTCCTGCTATTGTCTGTTGTCTATTGCTGGAGTAACTCAGCGGGTCAGGCAGCATCTCTGGATTACTCCAGCACTTTGTGTCTTAAAAAAAAACCCCAGCACCTGCAGTTCCTTGTCCCTCATGTGCCTTTTCAATGGTGGGAGATGGGAATTAGTGCAGGAAGGAACTGCAGATGCTGGTTTACACCAAAGGTAGACACAAAATGCTGGAGTAACTAGTATTGTAATTGATGGCGTTTATCAAAACCATCATTCTTCCCACTCATGTGGGCCCCTGGGGGTGATACCCCTTCCCTCGTTTGAGGAGTGTCTCCCCCCCACCCCACATGTCCAGCAGCGGAAGGACCCTAGACTGTGGTCCTCCCCCACAGAGCCTTGGTGTTGGCTGCACCGAGCTTCAGTGCATCCCTCAGCACGTACTCCTGCAGTCTGCAGCGGGCCAGTCGGCAACATTCCCCGACGGACATCTCGCTGTTGACTCTGGGCCGCACCCCCTCCCCCTCTCTCTGGCACTCGCAGACGGAGAGAGGGGGACTGGGACGCCCTGGTCATTAATCATCCCGCTGGCGTGGCTGATAGATTTAGGCCCTCCGTCTGTTTCCCAGCTCGGAGAGCTTGTAATGTAACGCACCACACTACATCCGCGCTGTTCAAATTCAATTTGGCTGACATTTTAAGTCTGCAAATTTAAACAAAGTGCGGCGCTGAATCCACGACCCCAGCGAGGCAGGTGCCTTTTAAAGCGCTGACTGGTGCTTTCTTTACACTGCCAGGGAATGATTAATGAGCGGTAGGCTGTGGGCTCACCATTGTTCCCGCTGATGAGAACGCATCCAGTTCAGTTTAGTTTAGTTTATTGTCACGTCTACCGGGGTACAGTGAAAAGATTTTGCTGTGTGCTATCCAGTCAGCGGAAAGACAAGACATAATTACAATTGGGCCCTCTACAGTGTACAGATACACGACTAGGGAATAACACTGGGGAATAACAACCCGAGGGGTAACTTTTTTTCACACAGAGGGTGGTGGTGGGTGTATGGAACAAGCTGCCAGCTGAGGTGCCCAAGGTAGATACAATAACAATTTTTTACTTGGACAGCTAGAGTCGTCGAGTGATACCGTCTAAGACATGTACTTAGAAAGGTGGAGTCTACTTGGACAGGTATAGTTATAGTCAGAGTGATACAGTCTAAGACAGGTACTTGGACAGGTAGAGCCTACTCGGATAGGTAGAGTCATAAGGTGATACAGTGTTGAAGCAGGCCCTTCGGCCCATCTTGCCCACACCGGCCAACATGTCCCAGCTATATTAATCCCACCTGCCTGCGTTTGGTTCATATCATATCCTACCAAATGTGTCCCATCCACGTACCTGTCTTACTGTTTCTTAAACGATGGGATAGCCCCAGCCTCAACTACCTCATCTGGCAGCTTGTTCCATACACCCACCACCCTCTGTGTGGAAAAGTTGCCCCTCGGATTCCTATTAAGTCTTTTCCCCTTCACCTTGAACCTATGTTCACTGGTCCTTGATTCCCCTACTCTGGGCAAGAGATTCTGTGCATCTACCCAATCTATTCCACTCAAATTTCGTCTTCTTCTTTCATGTGCGTGCACAGCCTAAAGTTGTAGGATAACTTCTTCTGTTTGTGCACGTCGACTTGATTGCATTAGTCGAAACAGGGTGGACCATGTGAAGGTTGCAATCTTCCACCCCCCTCTCATGATTTGGTACACCTGTATAAGATCACCCCTCATCCTCCTGCACTCCAAGGTATAGAGTCCCAGCTGACTCAACCTCTCCCTATAGCTCACACCCTCTAGTCCAGGCAACATCCTCGTTAATCTTCTCTGTAACCTTTCAAGCTTGACAATATCTTTCCTATAACATGGTGTCCAGAACTGAACACAATACTCTCTACTCTTCTCTCACCTCTCCCTCTCCATCCTCCCCCTCCCTCTCCCCTCTCTCTCTCCCCCTCTCCCCCTCTCCCTCTCCCCTCCCTCCCCCTCTCTCTCTCTCTCCCTCTCTCTCTCTCTTCTCCCTCTCCCTCCCCCCTCCCCCCCTCCCTCCCTCCCCCCCCCCCCCCCCCCTCCCCCTCCCCCCCCCCCCCCCCCCCCCCCTCCCCCCCCCCCCCCCCCCCCTCCCCTGCCCCCCCCCCCCCCCCCCCCCCCCCCCCCCCCCCCCTCTCCCCCCCCTCTCCCTCTCCCCCCCCTCCCCCTCTCCCCCTCTCCCCCCTCTCCCCCTCTCCCCCTCTCCCCCTCTCCCCTCTCTCCCTTCTCCCTCCCCCCCCCCCTCTCCCCCCTCCTCTCCTCCTCCCTCCCCCTCTCCTCCCCTCTCCCCCCCCTCCCCCCTCCTCCCCCCCTCCCCCCCTCTCCTCCCCCCCCTCCTCCCTCTCCCCCCTCTCCCCCCCTCTCCCCCTCTCCCCCTCTCCCCCTTCCCCCCCCCCCCCTCCCCCCCTCTCCCCCTCTCCCCTCCCCCCCCCCCCCCCCCCCCCCCCCCCCCCCCCCCCTCCCCCTCCCCCCCTCTCCCCCCTCCCCCTCTCCCCCCCCTCTCCCCCTCTCCCCCCTCTCCCCCTCCCCCTCCTCCCCCCCTCCCCCCCTCTCCCCCTCCCCCTCTCCCCCACCCCCCACTGCCTGCCCGCCCTGTGACCGGGAGGGGGCGGTGTCGAGTGGTTCCAGATCTCCGGGCGGGGCCTCGGCGACGTCATCTCCCGGCGCCGCCCACACAGGGACACGTCATCACCGGTCGCCGCTGGGCCCGAACTGTGGGAGAGAGAGAAGGTGAGAGAGAGGGAGAGAAGGAGAAAGAGAGAGGAAGAGAGAGAGAGAGAGAGAGAGGGAGAGAAGAGGGGAGAGAGGGAGAGATAGAGAAGGGGGAGAAAGAAGGAGAAGGGGAGAGAGAGGGAAGGGGAGAGAGAAGAAGAAGAAGGGAGAGAAAGAAATGGGGGAGAGAGAGAGAGAGGAAGAGAGAAGGGGAAGGAGGGGGAGAGTGAGAGAAGGAGAGGAAGAAGGGAGAGAGAGAGGAAGAGAGAGGGGGAAGAGAGAAGGGGAGAGAGAAGGGGAGAGAGGGAGAGAAGGGGAGAGAGAAGGAGAGAGAAGAAGAAGAAGGGAGAGAGAAATGGGAGGGAGAGAGGAAGAGAAGAGGGAGGAGAGAGAAGGGGAGGAAGGAGAGATAGGTAGATTCATGATCAGTGTGGGTGTCAGGGATTATGGAGAGAAGGCAGGAGAATGGGGTTGGGAGGGAGAGATAGATCAGCCATGATTGAATGGTGGAGTGGACTTGATGGGCCGAATGGCCTAATTCTACTCCAATCACTTATGACATGAGTGGGGAGCGATAGGAGAGAGAGGGAGGGAGAGGGATGTCTCGTATCTGACCGTCTCCCCCTCCCCCACAGGCCGTAGCGATGGCTCAGCTCAGCTCCCTGGTTGCCGTGGCAGCCGCCATCATTGCCGCCATGGTCTTCTCCTCCGTACACAAGGTGGAGGAGGGTCACATCGCCGTCTACTACAGGTGAGCCTGGCGCTGACCCCTGACCCTGGCAGCTGACCCCCGACCCAGACAATCCACGCCTGACCCTGATAACCTGACCGCAACTACCTGCCCCTGACCCTTCCTGACTATGATCCCCGCCTCAAACCCTGACCTCGATCCCCGACCTCTCCCATCCATTCCTGACCCCGACAACCGCCCCCTGACCCTGACAACCGACCCCTGACCCCGACAACCGTCCACTGACCCTGACCCCTGACCCCGACAACCAACCCCTGCCCCCAGCTACCTGCCCCTGACCCCTCCTGTCTATGATCCCTGGCCCCTCGCATCCACTCCTGACCCCGGCCTCTGTCCCCGATCCCTGTAATTGACCCCTGTCTCCGACCCATGACCCTGTCACTGATCTCTGACCCCGGCCCCTCTCCCCCAACCCTCACACCGACCTAGACCATCTTACTGACCCTGGACCCTGTCCCCACACACACACATGGACGGGGGGTGCTGGTGTGAGCGACTGTCGAGGTGGGGGGGGGGGGGGGGGGGGGGGGGGAGGGACAGGAGCTGAGAATGACAGTGGAGGGGGCGACGGAGTGACATGGCGGTTGGAATGAGCTCTGTGTACAACCCGCCTGGAACTCAGCAGTGCAGAGGGTATAACTGGCAGCGCATGGAATACAGCCGCTGCCTCGTAACGCAGGAGACCCCGCTTCAAACGTGACCTTGAGTGCTGTCTGTGTGGAGTGTGCACGTTCTCCCTCTTTTCCACCGGGTGCTCTGGTCTCCCACATCCCAAAGATGTGCGGGCTTTTCGGTTAATCAGCCTGTAAATTGTCCCTACAGTGTAGGCCAGCGTTTCTCAAGGGGTTGGACAGGCTAGATGCAGGAAGATTGTTCCCGATGTTAGGGAAGTCCAGGACAAGGGGGTCACAGTTTAAGGATAAAGGGGAAATCCTTTAAAACCGAGATGAGAAGAACTTTTTTCACGCAGAGAGTGGTGAATCTCTGGAACTCTCTGCCACAGAGCGTAGTTGAGGCCAGTTCATTGGCTATATTTAAGAGGGAGTTAGATGTGGCCCTTGTGGCTAAGGGGACCAGGGGGTATGGAGAGAAGGCAGGTACGGGATACTGAGTTGGATGATCAGCCATGATCATGTTGAATGGCGGTGCAGGCTCGAAGGGCCGAATGGCCTACTCCTGCACCTAATTTCTATGTTTCTATGTTTCAACCTTTTGACCTTGCGGAACCTTTGAAATAATTTTCATATATCTCAGTGAACCCCTACATTAAAATTATTATGATTTTATTAATCACTTCTCTCTCTTTCATAAACTTAAAGTTCATGAGGCAAACATAATAACATTTTTTCAGCGAAAAAATCGCTGAAGATGGGTCTCGACCTGAAGCGTCACCAATTCCTCTTCTCCAGGGATGCTGCCTGACCCGCTGAGTTACTCCAGCACCCTGAGTCTATCTTTGTTGTCGGATTGCTGTTCAGAAGCTGGGCTTTGTTACTGTGCATGGTGTCCTGTGTTTCCTCCCCCTGCCTCACGGCCTTTTGAATTGTTCCGCAGGGGAGGAGCGCTGCTGAAGTCCACGAGCGGCCCAGGCTTCCACCTGATGATCCCGTTTATCACCACCTTCAAAGCTGTGCAGGTGGGTCCTGTCAGAGCACCGATGCACAGTGTGGAAACAAGTTCGCAAGTTATAGGAGAAGAATAAGGCCATTCGGCCCATCCGGTCTACTCCGCAATTCAACCGTGACTGATCTCTGCTTCCTCACCCCATTCTCCTGCCTTCTCCCCATAACTCTTGACACCCATTTGTCTATCTCTGCCTTAAAAATATTCACTGACTTGGCCTCCACAGCCCTCTGTGGCAATGAGTTCCACAGATTAACTACCCTCTGACTAACGAAGTTCCTCCTCACCTCCTTTCTAAAAGAGCCCCCTTTAATTCTGAGGCTACGACCCCTGGTCCTGAACTCTCCCACCAGTGGAAACATCCTTTCATCATCCATTCTATTTATGCCTTTCATTATTCTGTAAGTTTCAATGTGGACCCCCCCCCCCCCAACCTTCTATACTGCGGAGGCCCAGTGCCGTCAAACACTTGCTCACCCTATACTAACCCACACTCATTCCAACAAAGAGGTGGATGACTGATCGTTGGTGCCTTCCCGCACAGTGGGAAACTTTGATTCCGCGGTGTGGGGATGTTTGTGTTAAAGACTATGGTGTTCTGTGTCTTTAAAAAAAAAAATTGTATGGCTGTCTGGTGAGCACAAATTTCACTGTACCAATTGGTACATGTGGCAATAGATGCCTCCTGTGCTCAGAAACTACACAGAGCTAACATGGAACAGCACAAGAACAGGCCCTTTGCTGCCTGTGCCAACCACGACTCCAAGTTAAACTGGTCTCATCTGTCCGCACATGGTCCATATCCCTCTATTCCCTGCACTTCCATGTACCTTTGTAAAAGTCTCTCAGCTGCCACCTTCATCTCTGCCTCCACCACCACCCCTGGTGGTGCATTCCAGGCACCCAAGTTCACGTTCAAGTTACATTTATTGTCACATACACCAATTGGTATAAGTGTAAATTGTCCCTAGTGTGTGTAGAATTTAGAAGATTGAGGGGGGATCTTGTAGGGGTTGGAAACTAGATGCAGGAAGATTATTCCCAATGTTGGGGACATCCAGAACTAGGGGTCACAGTTTAAGGATAAGAGGGAAGTCTTTTAGGACCGAGATGAGAAAATCATTTTTTACACAGAGAGTGGTGAATCATTGGAATTCTCTGCCACAGAAGGTAGTTGAGGCCAGTTCATTGGCTATATTTAAGAGGGAGTTAGATGTGGCCCTTGTGGCTAAAGGGATCAGGGGGGTATGGAGAGAAGGCAGGGATGGGATACTGAGTTGGATGATCAGCCATGATCATATCGAATGGCGGTGCAGGCTTGGAGGGCCGAATGACCTACTCCTGCACCTATTTTCTATGTTTCTATGTAGGATATTGTTAGTGTGCGGGGATCACTGGTCGGTGCGGACTCAGTGGGCCGAAGGGCCTGTTTCCGTGCTGTACCTCTAACGTAAACTAAACAAAATAAACAATGGGCCTTGTCTACTGTTGGAGATGTGCCACTTGCCCCTCTTGTTTGAAGCCACCACCCAGAGAGCGACCATTTAAAATATTTCTCTTCCCCCCCCTCCCCACACCGTGATTTCCCGCTCTCCACCCAACACGCAAACAGCTCTGTTTCTTTCCGGTGTTTGATTCAGAGTTTATTTTTCAGACCACCCTGCAGACCGATGACGTGAAAAACGTCCCGTGTGGCACGAGGTAAGCCTGTGTGTTCGCGTGTGTCTGCGTGCGTGTATTGTGTCACCTGTAGGCTCTGTCATCGGCTGGAGCGGCAGCAGATGTTAGCTCAGCGGCACAGTGGCGCAGCGGTAGAGTCGCTGCTTCTCAGCGCCAAAGACCCGGGTTCGATTCTGACTACGGGAGCTGCCTGTACGGGGTTTGTACGCTCTCCCTGTGACTGCATGGGTTTACTCCGGGTGCTCCGGTTTCCTCCCGCACAAGTCAATAGTCAAGTCCAGTCATGGGAGTTTATTGTCATGTGTCCCAGATAGGGCAATGCAATTCTTGCTTGCTGCAGCACAACAGAGTATTGTAAACATAAATACAGAACAGATCAGTGTGTCTGTATAGCATAGACCATATATATACACATAAATAATCAGATAAAGTGCAATAGACTGTTATAGTTCAGAGTTTGTTTGATGGTGAGTTTAATAGCCTGATGACTGTGGGGAAGAAGCTGTTCCTGAACCTGGATGTTGCAGATTTCGGGCTCCTGTACCTTCTACCTGGTGGTAGCGGAGAGATGAGTGTGTGGCCAGGATGGTGTGTGGGTCCTTGATGATGCTGGCAGCCTTTTTGAGGCAGCGACTGCGACAGATCCCCTGGAAGGTGGGGAGGTCAGAGCCAATGATGGACTGGGCAGTGGTCACAACTTTCTGCATCCTTTTCCGCTCCTGGACGCTCAAGTTGCCGAACCAAGCCACGATGCAACCGGTCAGCATGCTCTCTACTGTGCACCTGTAGAAGTTCGAGAGAGTCCTCTTTGACATACCGACTCTCCGTAATCTTCTCAGGAAGTGGAGGCGCTGATGAGCTTTCTTTATAATTGCATCAGTAATAATAATAATAAACTTTATATCGGACTCAAGGTCCAGACAAGGGGCAACATTACATAAAAAATACATTGCATGTAAAAACATAAAATACACATCAAATATTAATATATCACTTATAAAAGCATAATAAATTATATATTAATTAAACACAATCCATGAATTAAAATCCAGAATAAAAAAGAATGATCAATGTCCTACAATGAGACAGCGATACATACCAGTGTCTTCACAACTGGGATTGGTAGCATGTGCTGGGACCATGAAAGATCTTGGGAAAAGTGCACATCCAGGAATTTGAAGTTCTTGACCTTTTCCACCATCGTCCCATTGATATAAACGGGATTGTGGGTCCCTATCCTACCCCTTGCAAAGTCAACAATCAGTTCCTTGGTTTTGCTGGTGTTGAGAGCCAGGTTATTGTGCTGGCCCCATTTGGTCAATCGGTCGATCTCACTTCTATACTCTGTCTCGTCCCCATCAGTGATACGTCCCACAACAGTGGTGTCGTCGGCGAACTTGATGATGGAGTTCGCACTATGTCCGGCTACACAGTCATGAGTATAGAGTGAGTACAGCAGGGGGCTGAGCACGCAGCCTTGAGGTGCTCCCGTGCTGATTGTTATCGAGGATGACACATTTCCACCAATACGGACAGACTGTGGTCTGTGGATGAGGAAGTCGAGGATCCAATTGCAGAGGGATGCGCAGAGACCCAGATCTGAGAGCTTGGTAACCAGCTTGGAGGGGACGATGGTATTAAATGCCGAGCTGTAGTCAATGAATAACAGCCTGACATATGAGTTTTTGTTGTCCAAGTGGTCCAGAGCGGAGTGGAGGGCCAGCGAGATCGCATCCACCGTTGATCTGTTGTGGCGGTAAGCGAACTGCAGTGGGTCGAGGTTCTTGTCGAGGTAGGAGTTGATTTGGGCCATAATCAACCTCTCAAAGCACTTCATCACCACCGACGTTAGTGCCACTGTTCGAGAGTCATTGACGTACAGGTTTGTAGGTTAATTGGCTTAAAGGGCGTATCTGTGTCACTAGCTTGTATGTGGGTGAAGTTGGTTTTAGTCAGAGATGCTTCAGCATTTGCCGCTGCCACCTGAGGTCAGACAATGGGCGTTGAGGTTTTGGACTCGTTCTCCCACAGTTGACAGTCATGTGTAAAGAAGATGCATCAGTCTATTGTACAGTTAACCTGCCACCAAGAGGCAGATGACAGATGCCATTCCATCGCCTATTAGCAGCATTAATTTCCATTTTTCTCCGTCTTTGGCAGTGGCGGCGTAATAATCTACTTCGATCGGATTGAAGTGGTGAATTTCCTCATTCCATCTGCAGGTAAGGAGTTCGCCCTCCCCACCTCCCCCCCTCCCCGTCATTCCATTGGTGTCTTCAACCAACATCAGCCCAGGCACTACAGAACGCTCCACCCGGCTCAGCCATTCACTCGCCCGTCCCAGCCGCTCCTGCAGACATCAGCTCGCACAAACTCCTGCCGCTAGGACGTAACCCACACCGACTCCGTCTCAGTCCCCTTGTCCCAACAGTACGAGCTTAGAAGAATGAGAGGAGATCTTATTTAAACATATAAGATTGTTAAGGGGTTTGGACACCCTGGAGGCAGGAAACATGTTCCCGATGTTGGGGGAGTCCAGAACCAGGGGCCACACACACAGTTTAAGAATAAGGGGTAAGCCATTTAGAACGGAGACGAGGAAACACTTTTTCTCACAGAGAGTGGTGAGTCTGTGGAATTCTCTGCCTCAGAGGGCGGTGGAGGCAGGTTCTCTGGATGTTTTCAAGAGAGAGCTGGATAGGGCTCTTAAAAATAGCGGAGTCAGGGGATATGGGGAGAAGGCAGGAATGGGTACTGATTGGGGATGATCAAATTGAATGGCGGTGTTGGCTCAAAGGGCCGAATGGCCTACTCCTGCACCTATTGTCTATTGTCTACTGCCACATACACATCACCCACCCTGACTCCGTCCCCCTTCCCCGCTCTCTGCTGCTTGTACATAACTCACACTGACTCAGTCCCGTCTCCCCGTGATACCGCTTGTATGTAACCCACGCTGACTCTCAGTTTCCCCCCCACCTCCCTCCCCGCTCTTCTGTCACCAGGGCAACAGCCGGACTATACACTTCACACCCTGGGTATAAATCGCTCGGAGTCCCCTCTCCCTCGCTGGTTCTGCGCCGCTCCCCTCCACCCTCTTATCAACTCTCTGGAATCAAATCATTTCCAAATCCAAGTGACACTTTCCACCACGACATAAACCATAAGACATAGGAGCAGAATTAGGCCATTCGGCCCATTGGGTCTGCTCTGCCATTGGATCATGGCTAATCTATCTTCCCCACTCATCCCCATTCTCCTGCCTTCCCCCCATAACCAGTGACACCCTTACTAATCAGGAACCTCAGTTTTAAAAACATCTATTAACGTGGGTGCCACAGCCGTCTGTGGCAAAGAATTCCGCAGATTCACCACCTTCTGACTAAATAAATTCTTCCTCATCTCCATTCTAAAGACACGTCCTTAAAAATACAAGATAGACACAAAATGCTGGAGTAACTCAGCGGGACAGGCAGCATCTCTGGAGAGAAGGAATGGGTGACGTTTCGGGTCGAGACCCTTCCTCAGACTCAACCCGAAACGTCGCCCATTCCTCCTCTCTGGAGATTCACGGGAAAGGGAAACGAGAGAGATAGACGGTGATGTAGAGAGGTGGAGAACATTAAAGTTGTGCCAAAAAGTAACGATGATAACAGAAACTTTTATACTCGGAAAGGCCACAATCCGAAACGTCACCTATTCCTTCTCTCCAGAGATGCTGCCTGACCCGCTGAGTTACTCCATCTGTGCAGCCCATGAACTAGTTGGGCTGAAGGGCCTGTGTCTGTGGTGGGTGACTATGCATCAGCCGCTGACCCGGAAACCACAAGGGTCCGCTAGCAGCTGTGCCCTGGCGGCAGCATTCACTCAGCCTCGAGCCAGAGGGTCACCGGTTCTCGTCCCACTCCAGGACCCGGCCTGGATCAACGCAGCAGCAGAACTGACGCAGGGTCTTCAACAGTGAACTGAGGTGGATGTTAGTTGAGGGGAACTGTTTGGGTCTCCGTTCAAGGAAGAACTGGCGGGTGGCTGTGAGATTGTCCTGGTCGGGTAGTTACTTACTTAAACCTCTGTCTCACTGTACGAGTTCATTCAAGAGGTCTCCCCAAGTTTGCCCTGATTCGAACTTGGAGATTTACGGTAATGGCGGCTCGTAAGTACTCCGGGCTCTCGTGGACATTTTTCAACATGTTGAAAAATCTTCATGAGTCTTCCCGTGCTTACCTGCCGTAAGCGAGTCTTCCCGAGTACCTGCCGTTAGCGTTACGAGCCGCTAAGAGACATCCCCGAGCTCCGACGTACCCGCTACGTTCATTCTCCGTGCTTACCACGAGTTTGATTTTTTTAAAAACTCGGGAGAGCTCTTGGAATGAACTCGTACCGTTGGACAGGGCCATTACTTACTGCCTATTATGCCTCCTGGCATGTAGGGCAGCAATGAAGGTCCTCCACTCAGTAGTGTTAGACAACAGACAATGTGTGCAGGAGTAGTCCATTCGGCCCTTCGAGCCAGCACCACCATGTTGATTCCTTCAGTTGCTGTTTCCGTAACATGTTTGTTTTACGAGACGGGGTTGTTAGCCCTGTGCTCAACCTCCAACCTGGAGGACCAGTGGATCGTACTCCTTCTCGCCTCTACCCTTCGACCTGTCCAGCATGGGAGACCCTAACAGGAGATGAATCTCCCACTAGCATAGGTCTAGGGGTCACTGAGACACACACACTCCCCGACCAAGACAAGGTTGCAATCCAACGGGGAGTTTCTGGTGGGGTGTGGAGGTGTAAAGGGACTGGGCATCCATGGTAAAGATCAAGCGATGGGGGCGGAGGTGAAATGGGCGGTGGGTGTATGGAACCAACTCTGCTCCACCTCACCTTCCCACCACCTCACTCGGGCCTGACATTGCCCAGACATGGCCCCCATCCCCCTCCCCATCCCCCTCCCTCCCCGCTGTATGTGGGCTCCCCACCAGGCCAGGCCGGGCGGGGCTGACTGACGCCAGTGTGGGCCATGTTGTGTGCAGTGTACGACATCGTGAGGAACTTCACGGCCGACTATGACAGGGCGCTGATCTTCAACAAGATCCACCACGAGCTCAACCAGTTCTGCAGCGTGCACACAATGCAGGAGGTGTACATACAACTCTTCGGCAAGTGGGGGCGCCACCCGGGGGGGGGGGGGGGGAGGGGGGGGTGGTGGGGGGGGGACATAGTGTCCAGAGGGTTGGGAAGGGATGGTGTGGGACCAGAAGGGAGGGGGGGGGGGGGTAGGGGTGTGGGTGGGGGGGGGTGGGTGGGGAGGGGTGGAATAGGGGTCGGGAGGAAGGGGGTGGTGGAATAGGGGGGAGGGGGGTGAGGGGGGAGGGGGGGGGAAATAGGGTGAGGTGGAGGGGGTGGGTCCAGAGGGGGGGGGGAATAGGGGTGGGAGGTGATGGGGAGGGGGGAATTGAATTCAGAATTGAATCTGAATCTGAAATAGGGTGGGGTGGTGGGGCGGTGTCCAGAGAGGGGGGGGGGGGGGGTATAGGAGTGGGAGGTGAAGGGAGAGGTGATGGTGGGGGGGGAGGGAAATAAGGGTTGGGGGGGGGGGGGCGGGGGGGGGTGGGGGGGGGGGGGGGGGGGAGGGGGTGGTGGGGGACGGGGGGGGGGGGGGGGGGGGGGGGGGGGGGGGGGGGGGGTTAGGGTGATAGGTGGTAGGTGGTGGTGGGAGACCAGAGGATGGGGGAGAGGGTGGTGGGGGTGAAGGGGGACCAGAGGGAGAGAGGGGAGGGGGGAATTAGTACGGGGAAGGTCCCAGGGGGAGGTGGGGAATGGAAGGGGGGAACCCAGGGGGGATGAGAGACCAGGGGTATGAATCCCAGTGGGAAGGGGCAGACTAGAGGTGGGGGGAGAGTACGGAAGGAAGGGAGTAACTGGACATTACAGGGTGTTGGCGGGATGTGCATGCTTCCCCTGTCCCCATCCTCCCATCTCTCCTTTCCCTCCACTATACTGCTTTCCCCCCTCCCCTCCTACCCCTCTCCATAACCCCTTTCACCTCCGCATGTAATTTCTCCTCTCCCCCCTGCGAACCTCTCCTTTCCCCCCTCTCCCCCTATCCACCCCTCCACCCTCCCCCTCTACCGCCCCACCCATCTGCCTCTTCTCTCCCCCCCCCCTCCACCTCCCTCTCCGACCCTCCCCATCTCCCTGCTCCGTGCTCTGCTGACAACGGCTCCTTGTCCCGACAGATCGGATTGATGAGGACCTGAAGTTGGCTCTGCAGCAGGACCTGACCAGCATGGCGCCCGGACTCATCATTCACGTGAGCTTCCCTCAGTGACCTGTGGCGGCGGTAGTGTGGGAGGTGCTGACCTCAGTGACCCGTGGCATTAGCGGCAAAGACCCTACAGCGAGCAAGATCGTCCACTCGACGAAAAAGACGTAGTACGGTCATGGGCAGATTCACGGGTTATTTTCGGCCCCATTTCCGTAACCGGCTTCCGTCTCCGCACCAAAGATCCCGTAGCGGAGCAAAGATACTAGTGCGGAGACGGAAGCCGGTTACGGAAACATCCTCGTAAAAAAAAAACTTATTTGGGAAAAATCTTCTCCTCAGTTTCAGATTTTAATTTATTATCACAAACTGTTCCCCCGCAACGTTGATTACACTGCGAGTCGGGTCGGGTTACTGAAATGGATGAAACTACACATCAGCCATTGCATTTAGAAGGAGTGGTCTATCTTGCTCTGCTATCGGATCTTTGATTAGCGGTGTGAGGCGCTAGGAGTGCTGGGCTGCAACCACGGGGTGGCACAGTGACGTCTCTCCCTCACAGCGCCAGAGACCCGGGTTCGATCCCAACTACAGGCGCTGTCTATACGGAGTTTGTACATTCTTCCTGTGACCACGTGGGTTTTCTCCGGGTGCTCCAGTTTCCTCCCACACTCCAAAGACTTGCGGGTTAATTAGCTTGGTAAATTGTCCCTAATATGTAGGATAGTGCTGGTATACAGGGTGGTCGCTGGTCGGCGTAAACTCAGTGGGCCCATAGGGCCTGCTTCTGTATTGTGTCCTTGGACTGAACTGAACCACCAGACACCCTTCACTCCTTCACCTCTCTCCACCAGCCAGTCCTCCCTCCGCCTCTCTCCGCTGTTCTGGCTTTCGCTGAGAGATACAGAAGCACAGCGCGGAAACAGGCCCTTCGGCCCACCAAGTCCGCACCGACCGGCGATCCCCACTCTCGGGACAATGTACAATTATACCGAGCCAATTAACCTACAAAGCTGCACGTCTTTGGAGTGTGGGAGGAAAGCGAAGGTCTGGGAGAAAATCCGCGCGGGTCACGGGGAGAACGTGCAAACTCCGTACAGACAGCGCCTGTAGTCGGAATCAAACCCGGGTCTCTGGCGCTGTGAGGCAGCAACTCTACTGCTGCGCCACCATGCCTGCCCTGTGATCCGTGTGAGACCCCCCCCCCAACTCATGGCATGCCCATAGCTTGGTTTATATTGGAGATGCAGCGTGGAGACGGGGCCATTTGGGAGCCAGAGGGGCAGTTCTTGTGTTGGCTCTTCCATGTTCTAGTTGAGTTGGGAGCTGCAGGAATGCTCTGCCTTTGCTGTGGGTCTCGTTGTTGCTGCCAAACAATCTACCCTCAGCTTGGAGCAGAGCGGAGCTGGTGACACGGTGTACACTGCTCCCCGGTAACACCAGCCTTACCGGCTGCAGCCAGCTGTCTTTACCCAAGGCCTCTGTGTTTCACCAGAATAATGACAGGCCTGGATATAGTGGATGTGGAGAGGATGTTTCCACTAGTGGGAGAGTCTAGGACTAGAGGTCACAGCATCAGAATTAAAGGACGTTTCATTTAGGAAGGAGATGACGGCAAATTTCTTTAGTCAGAGGGTGGTGAATCTGTGGAATTCTTTGTCACAGAAGGCTGTGGAGGCCAAGTCAGTGGGTACTTTTAAGGCAGAGATTCTTGATTGTACTAAATCAAGAGGGGAATAGATCGGGTAGATGCACAGAGTCTTTTGCCCAGAGTAGGGGAATCGAGGACCAGAGGACATAGGTTCAAGGTGTAGGGGAAAAGATTTAATAGGAATCCGAGGGGTAACTTTTTCACACAGAGGGTGGTGGGTGTATGGAACAAGCTGCCAGAGGAGGAAGTTGAGGCTGGGACTATCCCACAGTTAGACAGGTACATGGATAGGACTGGTTTGGAGGGATATGGACCAAGCACAGGCAGGTGGGAACTAGTGTAGTTGGGACATTGTTGGCCGGTGTGGGCAAGTTGGGCCGAAGGGCCTGTTTCTACACTCTATGACTATTAGTACGGGTGTCAGGGGTTATGGGGAGAAGGCAGGAGAATGGGGTTAGGAGGGAGAGATAGATCGGCATTGAATGAATTGCGGAGTTGACTTGATGGGCCGAATGGCCTAATTCTACTCCTATTCCTTATGACGTTACAATCTCTCTCTCTCTCTCTGCAGGCGGTGCGTGTGACCAAGCCAAACATCCCAGAAGCCATCCGCAGAAATTACGAACTGATGTAAGTTCGGCGAGGTCGGGTCTTAACTCAGCAACTCCCACATGGGAGAGGTTTGTGCTGGACTGTACCCTTCCCCCAGTTGTTGTACTGACTGTAGACAGACACAGAGTGCTGGGGTAACTCAGCGGGTCAGGCAGCATCTCTCTGGACAACATTTCAGGTCAGGACCCTTCTTCAGACTGAAAGCATCAGCCGTTATTTTTTCGGCAGAGATGCTGCCTGACCCGCTGAGTTGCCCCGGCACTCTGTGTCTATCTCTTTCCACTGACTGACGAGAGTGTTGGCTGAGAGGAACTGTGAGGGTCTCTGTCCAAGGAAGAACTGGGGGGGAGCTGTGAGACATTTCTGGTGGGGAATGGAGGTGCAAAGGGACTGGGAACCCATGGTAAAGCAAAAGGTACAAAGGGTGGTGGGTGTCTGGAGCGAGCTGCCGGAGGAGGTAGATGAGGCAGGGACTATCACAACCAAAGATCCTACAGCGAGCAAGATGGTCCACTCGACGAGAAAGACGTAGTACAGCCATGGGCAGATTCACGGGTAATTTTCGGCCCCATTTCCGTAACCGGCTTCCGTCTCCGCACCAAAGATCCCGTATGGCAGCAAAGATACTAGTGCGGGAGACGGAAGCCGGTTACGGAAACATCCTCGTAAAAATAAAAGTTCTTTGGGAAAAATCTTCTCCTCATTTTCAGAATTTTAATTTATTATCACAAACTGTTCCCCCGCAACGTTGATTACACTGCGAGTCGGGTCGGGTCGGGTCCGGTTACTGAAATGGATGAAAAAAAGGCCCACGTTCCGTTCCGTTGCGTACTACACTTTAGCAGGAGTGGTCTATCTTGCTCCGCTAAAGGATCTTTAGTCGCAACGTTTAAGTAGTATCTAGACGAGCACATGGATAGGACGGGTTTGGAGAGATATGGGCCAAATGCAGGGAGGTGGGACTAGTGTAGCAGGGACATGTTGTTTGACGTGGGTTAGTTGGGCCCAAGGGCCTGTGTTCTACACTGTTTGACCCATAGATGGGGGACGAAGGATGGAAAGGTATTGAAGAGTGTTGTCCTCTCTGTGCTTCCCCAGGGAGAGTGAAAAGACCAAACTGCTGATCGCAGCTCAGAAGCAGAAGGTGGTGGAGAAGGAGGCCGAGACAGAGAGGAAGAAAGCTCTAATAGGTCAGTATACACACGGGGTTCAATAAACTCCCAGCAACGCAGCGTCACGTCCCCCCCCCCCCCCCCCCCCCCCCCCCCCCCCACCTCCCCCTGCTGCTCTCATGGCGGTCTCACTCACCATTGCCCAGTGCTGCTGCCTCTAGCGCTACAGAGTTGAGGACGGTTTTCCTGTACAGCCTGCCTTTGCAAAGCCATGGTAGATCCTTGACTTGCCCATCAGCGCTGGGAAAGTCAAGGAGGCAGGGTGATCCAGGTTACCGGGAGTCCCAACAACAGGGCCGTGCACACATTTTGTCTGCGTTAGTTTGACATTTATTCAGAATCAGGAGGAAAGTGAAACTAGTCGGAGAAGTAGGGTGGGGGAAGGAAGGAAAGAGAGGGAGAGGGAAAGCAAGGGTTACTTGAAGTTATATATAGAAACATAGAAACATAGAAATTAGGTGCAGGAGTAGGCCATTCGGCCCTTCGAGCCTGCACCACCATTCAATATGATCATGCCTGATCATCCAACTCAGTATCCCGTACCTGCCTTCTCTCCATACCCCCTGATCCTGTTAGCCACAAGGGCCACATCTAACTCCCTCTTAAATATAGCCAATGAACTGGCCTCAACTACACTCTGTGGCAGAGAGTTCCAGAGATTCACCACTCTCTGTGTGAAAAAAGTTCCTCATCTCGGTTTTAAAGGATTTCCCCTTTATCCTTAAGCTGTGACCCCTTGTCCTGGACTTCCCTAACATCGGGAACAATCTTCCTGCATCTAGCCTGTCCAACCCCTTAAGAATTTTGTAAGTTTCTATAAGATCCCCTCTCAATCTCCTAAATTCTAGAGAGTATAAACCAAGTCTATCCAGTCTTTCTTCATAAGACAGTCCTGACATCCCAGGAATCAGTCTGGTGAACCGTCTACCATATATATATATATTCAATGGTATATGGACATACTGATCTGTTCTGTATTTATTTATGCCTACTATATTCTGTTGTGCTGAAGCAAAGCAAGAATTTCATTGTCCATCTGGGACACATGACAATAAACTCTCTTGAATCTTGAAGTTAGAGAAGTTAATGTTCACACCGCTGGGGTGTAAGCTGCCGAAGCCAAATATGAGGTGTTGTTCCTCCAATTTGTGTTTAGACTCTCTCTTGACAGTGGAGGAGGCCCAGGACAGAAAGGTCAGTGTGAGAATGGGAGGGGGAATCAAAGTGTTTAGCAACTGGGAGATCGCGTGGGCCCAAGTGCGTTATTAATGTGGAGGGATTACTTTACTGCGGGTGGCAAGGCAAGATGGGAGCAGAAACTGTCTCTGCAACAGTGCATGGAGTGTACATAAGCATCAAGTGATTAGACTTGAGCTGCACAGTCACACCGTTCTACCCTGACCCTCAGAGTTACTCCAGCACTTTGTGTCCTTTGTTTGTAAACCAGCACCTGCAGTTCCTTGTTCCTCCATTTGTCCCGACTTCTTCAGAGCCAAGGGCATGAGCTTTGGAGTAGGTGAGCTGGCCCCCGGTGAGCTCGTCCCCTGCTCCACGCTCTGAGATGTGGCCCCGGGGTCTGCCCACCACCTTGTAACCTGCTCCTCTCTCCACCCTACCTTGCAGAGGCTGAGAAGATTGCACAAGTGGCTGAAATTAAGTTTGCCCAGATGATAATGGAGAAGGAAACCGAGAAACGGATTTCTGAGATTGAAGGTGGGTGGTTGGCCCTTGGGGGGGGGGGGGGGGGGGGGGGGGGGGGGAGAGAGAATCAGTGGCAGTAGAGGGAGCGCGGGGAGACCTGTGTGAATATGTGGGGGTTGCCTTAGTAAACCACGGCATCAATAGTAGTGCAGCGGTAGAGTTGCTGCCTCACAGCGCCGGAGACCCGGGTTCGATCCTGACTACGGGTGCTGTCTGTATGGGTTTGTACGTTCTCCCCGTGACCTGCGTGGGTTTTCTCCAGATGCTCCGGTTTCCTCCCACACTGCAAAGACATGCACGTTTGTAGGGTAATTGGGTCCGATAAAATTGTAAATTGTCGTGTGTGAGTGTGAGTGTGTGTGAGTGTGTGTGTGTGTGTGTGTGTGTGTGTGTGTGTGTGTGTGTGTGTGTGTAGGGTAGTGTTAATGGGCGGGGATTGCGGGTTGGGGCGTGGATGCGGTGGGCCGTAGGGCCTGTTTCCGCGCTGTATCTCTAAGCTAAACTAAACCATGCACTGACCTCGGCGTGTGCTCTGTGCCGAACCTCTCCCTTACACAGACGGTGCATACCTGGCCCGGGAGAAGGCCCGCGCTGATGCAGACTTCTACACGGCAAAGAGAGTGTCCGAGTCCAACCGGGTGAGCTGACCGGGGGAGAGGGGTGGGGTGGGGGGGGGGGGGGGGGGTTGTGGCTAGGGTCTTGCCGGGTCAGCGAGCTCCAGTTTAAATTCCATTTGGAATATTTTGGAGGACCAAGAAACCAAGGAGAGCACTGCTGTGTCGAGGGGACTGGGTATCTAACCGGGGGGGTGGGGATTGTGGCTGGGGTCTCTCACCCGGTGGGGGGGGAGGGCGGACTGCTCTACACACTGACAGCCTTCCTCACGGTCCGCCCACCCCAACACACCAAATGGGAGATGCTGGCTGAGCTAGAGTCATTAAGTTATACAGGCCCTTCAGCCCAACTTGCCCACACCGGCCAACATGTCCCAGCTATACTCGTCCCACCTGCCTGCGCTTGGTCCATATCCCTCCAAACCTGCCCTATCCATGTACCTGTCGTTGTCTCTGTACTGTACACTGACAATGACAATTAAAATTGAATCTGAATCTGAATCTGGAGTCTTAACTGTTCGTTAAACGTTAGATTAGATCCAGCCTCAACTACCTCCTCTGGCAGCTTGTTCCATACACCCACGACCCTTTGTGTGAAAAAGTTACCCCTCAGATTCCTATTCAATCTTTTCCCCCTCACCTTAAACCTATGTACTCTGGTTCTCGATTCCCCTACTCTGGGCAAGAGACTCTGTGCATCTACCGGATCTATTCCTCTCATGATTTTATACACCTCTATAAGATCACCCCTGTGCAGCTGCAGTGCCTCCTCTGTTGGCAGTGAAGCATCAGTGAGGGAAGGGGGTGGCACCAACTTCCTGGTTGACGGCATCTCCACCTTGTCTCTCCACAGCTGAAGCTGAGTCCAGAATACTTGCAACTGCTCCGGTACCGGGCCATCGCGTCCAACAGCAAGATTTATTTTGGGAAGGACATCCCCAAGATGTTCCTGGACCTGAGCGCCTTCGCACCGGGCAGCACGGACAAGTCTCCGGGAGACGCCGCCTCGGGCCCCGAGCTCACCAGCAAGATGAAGGAGCTGGACGACGGGCTGTGAGGAAGCGGTGGGTGCAGAGCGGCTCAAGTCAAAATCACTGTCAAACCAGCACCGAGGCACTTCAGCCCACCTCACTCTGGGAGTGGCCTCTCTTTATCCGCAATTACGTTGTACATTACAGGAAATCCCAGCCTCTGACGGTGCAGGAACTGTGGACCAAATCTGCAAGGGAGCTGCGTGAATAATGTGTCTGTAACTTAGAATCAGGTAGCAGCGGGGGTGAGTGTGTGGGGAGGGGGGGGGGGTGGAATGAGATGTGGATGGCACCACGTTCAATACATGATCTGGACAAGCCAGGTGTTGCTGTGTGCTGGTATTGAGAACCGCTGTGCTGCCCTGGTGCAACCAGCCACCACTTTGTGGGGACTTCGAGCTCTCGGGAGGTTTGGTGAACCTTTGTTGGAGTTAGGCCTTTTCAAGCATGGGATGGTATTTTACATTTGAGAATATTTCCTGCGTGACCCATTGGCCATGTGGAGTGTGAAGACCCAGCTCCTGATACCCCCCTCGGCATGAAGTAGCTCGGACCAGCATCGCCCATGGCAAGGTGCAAGGAATGGGAGAAGGCCAACCCCATCAATACAGCAGCTTCCCCTCATCCCCAGGCTAGGCCAGGCCACAGTGACCTCAGTGACCTTCCCCCCTGCCCCCTCTCGACCAGGCCCTTACTCCATCCTAGTGACCAACCTCGCCACACCATGCCACCCCACGCAACGAGGCACCGGTCATGCATAAAATGCCACGCTAGTAACCCACACCCTGTGCCATGCGATGGTGTGGATGCAGCTAGCTGCTGGATTGCTGCTGCATGGGTGTTGCAGAGCAGTGCAGTCATCTCCCTGCACCAGCCGCATGCTCCTGCCACCCGGGGTCTGCTGCCCACTTGGCAGAGGGGTCCGATGTCCACAAGGGGGATCAGAGAGGAGACATCACCCATGCCTGGACTGAAGGCCAGCCAGCTAGGGGTCAGTGGCTTCATCGCTGTGGCTTGAGTTGGTCTCACTTGCACCCAATACAAATGGGTAGTGCAGATTGCCAGGGCACAGATGGCAGACTGTGGTCTGTGGAGTTTGGTCCAGGTACACCTCTCAACCCCAATGTACTTGGCCGGTTCTGGAGGACCAGTCGGAGTTTACCCACGCGCGCTGCCTGTTGCCATCACAGCTGTGTACTGCAGACCGCCCAAACCCCTGACCATCCGTGCCCTTGTGTGTAAACCAGCTCCTGCAGTTCCTTGTTTCCACATCTCCACTTTAGCGCACAAGGCCCGTGGATTGGACTTTCTCATTCACAGTCTCATCAGTGCCAGCTCAGCACCTGGATTCCAACTGCTGACCCTTCGGCCCCTCTAGCCCTGCCGGTCACTGAGAGGAAAGGGCGATAGGTTTCTCGCAGAGAGTTGGCGGTCTGGCTCAGTGTCCCTGCTGCTGGCCTCTCCCGCTCTCACCCCTTCCCCGGCCCCTTCTCCCACACACCACCCCCCCTGGTGCTGACCCTGGTCCTGACCCTGCCCCTCTTTGCCTGGCATTAAGAAGGTGCTCACACAAAATGCTGGAGTAACTCAGCGGGTGAGGCAGCATCTATGCTAACAAGCAATGGGAGACCCTTGGGTCTCGACCGGAAACGTCACCCATTCCTTCTCTCCATAGATGCTACCCCACCCGCTGATTACTCCAGCATTTTGTGTCTACCTTCGATTTTATCCAGCAACTGCAGTTCTTTCACACACATTAAGAAGGTGCTGTCTGCTGCCACCCCACCCCTCACCCATCACGCCTGCCCCACCTTCCAACAAAGGGTCTTCCACCAGAAACATTGACTGCTTCTCTCTCCACAGATGCTGCCTGACCCGCTGAGTGCTTCCTGCATCCTCTGGTTTTTATTTCAGATTAGCAGCCTCGGACCCTGCGTCTCGTTGCCCTGTGTAGGGAGGCAGTGGGAGATACCTGCTCAGATGGTCATCCCGGGCCTGGTTTGCTTGCCTCTCTGCACCCCAAAAAACAATGACGTCTCGCTCCACTTGCAATAATTCTTGCACTAAAGGGAGCTGATGAGATTCGGCAGGGACACCCCACAAGGAAGGGTGTTCTATTTTTCAGTTTGGCTCTTCCCTGTGCCGTGACAATAATTGGATGTAACTTGAGTGTGGACACACACTTTATCTTAGGTGGTAGTCTGTCTTGTCTGTGAAATCTTTTTCATTTTAATCGTTCCTGTGTTCAGAGTGGTGAATTGATTTTGGAGATTATTTTCTGTGAATCGTGATATGTTTGTTTTTCAGTGTCCTGTTATCATGCAATAAACAGGAGTACCAGACTGATGAGTGAGTAGATTTATCTGCAGAAGGGAAATAATGGCCTTGAGGTCTCTGGGCACTCCGTTCGTCCCCCTCCCTCCCACACACCCCGCCCCTCGTCACATTAACATATCATGGGCGCTTCACTGCACTGGGCCTGTCTGTGGAATTCTCTGCCTCAGAGGGCGGTGGAGGCGGGTTCTCTGGATCTCTGGAACTCTCTGCCACAGAGGGTAGTTGAGGCCACAGTTCATTGGCTATATTTAAGAGGGAGTTAAATGTGGCCCTTGTGGCCAAGGGGATCAGAGGGTATGGAGAGAAGGCAGGTACGGGATACTGAGTTGGATGATCAGCCATGATCATATTGAATGGCGGTGCAGGCTCGAAGGGCTGAATGGCCTACTCCTGCACCTAATTTCTATGTTTCTATGCATTCAAGAGAGAGCTAAAATAGCGGAGTCAGGGGATATGGGGAGAAGGCAGGAGCGGGGTACTGATTGGGGATGATCAGCCATGATCACATTGAATGGCGGTGCTGTCTCGAAGGGCCGAATGGCCTACTCATGCACTTATTGTCAATTGTACTCGCTGGAGTTTAGAAGGACGAGGGGGGGACCTCATTGAAACTTACCGAATATTGAAAGGCCTGGTTAGAGTGGATGTGGAGAGGATGTTTCCACTGGTGGGAGAGTCTAGGATTAGAGGTCATAGCCTCAGAATTAAAGGACATTCTTTTAGGAAGGTGAGTATGAAATTCTTTAGTCAGTGGGTCATGAATCTGTGGAACTCTTTGCCACAGACGGCTGTGGAGGTCAAGTCAATGGATATTTTTAAGGCAGAGATAGATAGATTCTTGATTAGTACGGGTGTCAGGGGCTATGGGGAGAAGTCAGGGGAATGGGGTTAGGAGGGAGGGATAGATCAGCCCTGATTGAATGATGGAGCAGACTTGTTGGGAAACTTTAGTTTTTCAGTTTTATAGATTTAGCTTTTTAGTTTTAGAGATTATAGCACAGAAACAGGCCCTTTGGCCCACCGAGTCAGCGCCGACCAGCGATCACCATTCACACTAGTTCTGTTATCCCACTTTCTCACCCACTCCTTGCACACTAGGGTTAATTTTGCAGCAGCCAATTTTAAACGATAAACCTGCCTGTCTTTGGGATGTGAGAAGAAACTGGAGCGCCCGTAGAAACCCATGCGATCCCAACGTGCCAACTCCCTACGGGCAGCGCCCGTGGTCAGGATCGAACCCTGGTCTCTGGCGCTGCGAGGCAGCAAGTGTCGCTGTGACCCGGTGTTTGTCCGGATTGGGATGAGATGGTCCTCATTTGGACGGGATCCCGGCTTCTGGGGATTTGGTGGAAAGCTGCACTGGTGTCAGCGTCTGTCACCCACCCTCTTGTGGAAGTAGAGGCAGTGGGGTTTGCAGCAAGGTCAGTGTGAAGTCCACCACCATCAGAGTGCTGAGTGTTGCTCTACATGGAGCTTTTCAGCGTACCAGATCCACATCCACATCCAGATGTAGATCCACATCCAGATACAGATGCAGATACAGATGCTGATACAGATGCAGATACAGATGCAGATACAGATACAGATGTAGATACAGATACAGATACAGATACAGATGCAGATACAGATACAGATACAGATGCTGATGCAGATACAGATACAGATGTAGATACAGATACAGATACAGATACAGATGCAGATACAGATGCAGATACAGACACAGATACAGATACAGATGCTGATGCAGATACAGATACAGATACAGATGCAGATGCAGATACAGATGCAGATACAGATGCTGATGCAGATACAGATACAGATACAGATGTAGATACAGATGCAGATACAGATGCAGATACAGATACAGATGCTGATGCAGATACAGATACAGATACAGATGCAGATGCAGATACAGATACAGATACAGATGCAGATACAGATGCAGATACAGATACAGATACAGATACAGATACAGATACAGATGCTGATGCAGATACAGATACAGATGTAGATACAGATACAGATGCAGATACAGATACAGATGCTGATGCAGATACAGATACAGATGCAGATACAGATACAGATACAGATGTAGATACAGATACAGATACAGATACAGATGCAGATGCAGATACAGATACAGATGCAGATACAGATACAGATACAGATGTAGATACAGATACAGATACAGATACAGATACAGATACAGATACAGATACAGATGCAGATACAGATACAGATACAGATACAGATACAGATACAGATACAGATGTAGATACAGATACAGATGCAGATGCAGATACAGATGCAGATACAGATGCAGATACAGATACAGATGCAGAGATACAGATACAGATGCAGATACAGATACAGATACAGATGTAGATACAGATACAGATACAGATACAGATGCAGATGCAGATACAGATACAGATGCAGATACAGATACAGATACAGATACAGATGTAGATACCGATACAGATGCAGATGCAGATGCAGATACAGATACAGATACAGATGTAGATACAGATACAGATGTAGATACAGATACAGATACAGATACAGATGTAGATACAGATACAGATACAGATACAGATGCTGATGCAAATACAGATACAGATACAGATGCTGATGCAGATACAGATACAGATGCAGATACAGATGCAGATACAGATGCAGATACAGATACAGATGCTGATGCAGATGCTGATGCTGATACAGATGCTGATACAGATGCAGATACAGATGCAGATACAGATACAGATACAGATACAGATACAGATGCAGATGCTGATACAGATACAGATACAGATGCTGATGCAGATACAGATGTTGATGCAGATACAGATACAGATACAGATACAGATACAGATACAGATGCTGATGCTGATACAGATGCAGATGCAGATACAGATGCAGATACAGATGTTGATGCAGATACAGATGCAGATACAGGTGCAGATACAGATACAGATGCAGATGCAGATACAGATGCAGATACAGATACAGATGCAGATACAGATACAGATACAGATGTGCGTTTCCTAACATTAAAAAGTACCGTGGGCTACAACGAGGGGGCGCTGCAATTCACGTGGAGGGTGGAGCGCCATGTATGGTGCGCGGGCTGTGATTGGCCGGCGGGGTCTCGGCCCGTGATTGGTCAATGGTGATCGCGCTGTGATTGGCCAGTAGGAGGCTCGCGCTGTGATTGGCCAGTAGGGGGCTCGCGCTGTGATTGGCCAGTAGGGGGCTCGCGCTGTGATTGGACAGTAGGCGGCGAGCGGGCGCGATGGCGGACCTGGGCCTCAGGCTCCGCGCCGTCACCGACAGCATCCGCGGCGCCGCCGCCCGGAGACCACGGGTACAGCGGCCCCCAGCCCGGACCCCGGGACCCCCTGCTCCCCTTCTCCCTCCCTCCCTCTCCCCTTCTCTCTATCCCCTGCGCCGCTCCTACCCCACCCCTGCCTCCTCACCTGTCCCTGCACCTGTCTACTCTCTCCCCACCTGTCCCTGCACCTGTCTACTCTCTCCCCCTCCCCCTCACCTGTCCACTCTCTCCCCTCACCTGCCCCAGCGCCTGTCTACTGGCTCCCCCTCCCCTGTCTACTGTCACCCCCTCCCCCTCACCTGTCTACTGTCACCCCCTCCCCCTCCCCTGTCCCCTCTCTCCCCTCACCTGCCTCCTTACCTGTCCACGAGCCTCCCCTCACCTACCCCAGCACCTGTCGCTGCGCCCCCCCCGCTAGTTGCTGATCCTCTCCTCTCTCGCCTCCCCTCACCTGCCTCCTTACCTGTCCACTAGCCTCCCTTCACCTGCCCACACACCTGTCACTGCGCCTCCCCTCACCTGCCCCCCCCTCACCCTGTCTACTCTCTCTCCTCACCTGTCCCTGCACCTGTCTACTCTCTCATCTCACCTGCCCGCTAGCCTCTCCTCACTTGTCACTGAGCCTCCCCTCACCTACCCCAGCACCTGTCGCTGCGCCCCCCCCGCTAGTTGCTGATCCTCTCCTCTTGCCTTCCCTCACCTGCCTCCTTACCTGTCCACTAGCCTCCTCTCACCTGTCCCAGCACCTGTCTACTCTCTCCCCTCACCTGCCTACTTACCTGTCCACTAGCCTCCTCTCACCTATCCCCTCACCTGTCCACTCTCTCCCCCTCACCTGTCCACTCTCTCCCCTCACCTGCCTCCTTACCTGTCCACTAGCCTCTCCTCACCTGCCCCAGCACCCGTCGCTGCGCCCCCCCCTCCCGCTAGTTGCTGATCCTCTCCTCTCGCCTCCCCAGGGTTTGCCCGCTGTGGCTCCACGTCTGGTGGCCGTAGGAAAGACCAAGCCCGCCTCCCTCCTGATCGAGGCTTACCACCATGGCCAGAGGCACTTTGGAGAGAACTATGTGAGTGTGCTTTCTGTCAGTGATCCCCACTGGTCCTTGAAACATCAACCATTCCTTTCCTTCAGAGATGCTCTCAGACCCACTGAGTTACTCCAGCATTTTGTGTCTACCTTCCATTTTACCAGCATCTACAGTTCTTTCTTAAACAACCACTCTAACCTGCTCTTTGTGTTTGTAGGTGCAGGAGCTGGTGGAGAAAGCCTCTGACAGTCAGGTACAGTAAATGTGTCGGCGCTCACAGGGGAAGGCGTGGGATCAGTCCCCACGTTAAGGGAAAGCACATTTATTTCTAGAATATCAAACTTCCTCAGGGCAACACGGTGGCACAGCAGTAGAGCTACTGCCTCACTGCGCCAGAGACCCGGGTTCGATCCTGACTTTGGGTGCTGTCTGCACGGAGTTTGCACGTTCTTCCCGTGACCTGGGTGGGTTTTCTCCGAGATCTTTGGTTTCCTCCCACACTCCAAAGATGTACAGGCTTGTAGGTTAATTGGCTTGTTATACATTGTCCCTAGTGTGTGTGTATGATAGTGTCAGTGTGCGGGGATCGCTGGTCGGTTAGGACTCGGTGGGTCGATGGACCTGTTTCCACGCTGTATCTCCAAAATTAGACCAAAGCTAAGAACTAAACTAAAACTTTTCTGCCAAAACCTGACCTCATCAATGAACAGGGAAGCTCGGAGACAGGTGACTGGTGTGGAGAAGGGTGTGGAAACCTCTTCAAAGCCCTTTGACCAAGCCTCGTACTAGTAATGAAAGCTAATGCAATAGGTGAGGGAACTCATTTTTGCTGATGAATCCAGGGCAAAGGACACATTGTAGGAATGGAGGGTTCGAAGTTTAGTTTTACCGCAAAGGACGATAGATTAATTGTTAACGTTGAGGCTAAGTCTGTTAGATTTTGTTAACCCAGTGAGTGGCGACAGAGAGCTGAGTGGTTAAGCAGCATCAGCTGCGATCTCCTGCAATGTCGAGCGAGGAATGGTTTCATGTACCATACAGGAGAACATTGTATAGTGTCTGATCAAGCTCAGGAGATGCTGGATAACAAACAGACGTGCCTGGCAAGACAGCAGCTGCGCACCTATTTGTAATCTCAGTGGGAGAGGGGAGGTGTTTAACCTGTTCACTGCTGTTTGTTTTTTTTCCACTCGTATACTTGGGGGTGGCACTGAACAGGTTAACGTCTGTGCTGAAGGTTGGTGGATCTGATGTTGCATTCTGTCAGCACGGGCCATGAGCAGAGAGGATGTGGCTGCGTGCAAGGGCCTTGGCTTCATGCACCTATGGGAAAATCGTTGGAGCGGCTGAACGATGCGCAGGAGAATTTGTCTCTTTCTCCCGTCCTAAACCCCCGGAGGATGTAGCATAGACAATAGGTGCAGGAGTAGGCCAATCGGCCCTTCTAGCCTGCACCGCCAGTCAATATGATCATGGCTGATCATCCAACTCGGTATCCTGTACCTGCCTTTTCCCCATACCCCCTGATCCCTTTTGCATCATAGTCATAGAGTGATACAGTGTGGGTACACGTCCAACTTGCCCACACCAGCCAACATGTCCCCCAGCTACACCAGTCCCACCTGCCCGCATTTGGCCCATATCCCTCCAAACCTGTCCGATCCATGTACCTGTCTCACTGTTTTTGAACCACCTCCTTTAGTTTAGTTTAGAGATACATCGCAGAAACAGGCCCTTCGGTCCACCAGGTCCATGCACTCCAGCGATCCCCGCACATTGACACTATCCCATGAGGGACAATTTTTACATTTACCAAGCCAATTAACCTACAAACCTGTACTTCTTTGGAGTGTGGGAGGAAACCGAAGATCTCGGGGGAAATCCATGTAGGACACGGGGAGAACGTACAAACTCCGTACAGACAGCACCCGTAGTCGGGATCGAACCCGGGTCTCTGGCTCTGCATTCGCTGTAAGGAGGCAACTCTACCGCTGCGCCACCGTGACCTCCCTGGCAACTTGTTCCATACACCCACCGCCCTTTGTGTGAAAAAGTTACCCCTCAGATTCCTATTAAATCTTTTCCCCCTCACCTTAAACCTATGTCCTCTGGTCCTCGATTCACCTACTCTGGGCAAGAGACTCTGTGCATCTGCCCGATCTATTCCTCTCATGATTTTATTCACATCTCTATAAGATCACCCCTCATCCTCCTGCTCTTCAAGGAGTGCAGTCCCAGCCTACTCAACCTCTCCCTACAGCTCAGACCCTCTAGTCCTGGCAACATCCTCGTTAATCTGTAGAGGTCCTCCTGCCACAGTCGGTGAGTTGGAGTCTGATACTCTTCCTATTGCTGGTTGCAGATTCTCTCCCTCTGCCCCGAAATCAAGTGGCACTTCATCGGGCACCTGCAGAAGAACAACGTCAACAAACTGATGGGTAATTGCTTCCATTGTTACATCCGCGCGCGCGCTGAGCCAGCATCTTTGTTGTCCAACATTCGTTGCCCTCAACAAGGTGGGGGGTGACACCTCACGCTGCCTCGGCAAGGCCAGCACCGACTTCGAGCCAGCACCGCCATTCAATGTGATCATGGCTGATCATCCCCAATCAGTACCCCCAGAAGTCCTGCCGCACACCCCATATCCCCTGACTCCGCTATTTTTTAAGAGCCCTATCTAGCTCTCCCAGTTGAAAACTATCCCTCAGAGAATCTGCCTCCTTGATTGGACTTCTAGCCCTCTGAGGCAGAGAACGTCCACAGATCATCACCACTCTCTGTGAGAAAAAGTGTTTTCTGCTGTCTCCGTTCTAAATGGCTTTTACTCCTTATTCTTAAACTGTGGCCCCTGGTTCTGGACTCCCCCAACATCGGGAACATGTTACCTGCCTCCAGCGTGTCCAAACCCCTTAACAATCTTTGTTTGCCCGCCGCGCCCGTGTCTCGCTCTTGCGCCCGCGCCAAATGACCTCGGTCATCTCACGCTTCACGTACGTCTCCTTTGGCAGCGATTCCCAACCTGTTCATGATCGAGACCATCGACTCCATCAAACTGGCCGATAAGGTCAACGTCTCGTGGCAGAAGAAGCAGGCCGCAGGTCGACTGAAGGTCATGGTTCAAGTCAACACCAGTGAGGAGGACTGTGTGGCAGTAAGTACCTGCCCCCCCCCCCCCCCCCCCCCCCCCCTTGTTTTGTCCCAATCTTTGTTTGCCCCCCCGCCCGTCCCCTCGCCCCCTTGCCCCCCCCCCCCCCCCCCCCCCACCCCGGTCATCTCACCCCCCCCCACGTACCCCTCCTGGGGCAAACCCGGAAAATGTGGACCACCATCCTCATTATCCAGACAGGCTGCATCCCTGGAGACAAGGAATAGGTCGGAACGTCACCCATTCATTCCCACCGGAGATGCTGCCTGTCCCGCCGAGTTACTCCAGCGTTTTGTGTCTCTCTCCGGTGTAAACCAGCATCTGCAGTTCCTACCTACATATAAACTGCACTGACTTCTCCCACCAGCTGCATGTGACTGCGGTGGAGCTGTGGCCATGGGCTGCATGTGACTGCGGTGGAGCTGTGGCCACGGGCTGCATGTGACTGCGGTGGAGCTGTGGCCACAGGCTGCATGTGACTGCGGTGGAGCTGTGGCCACGGGCTGCATGTGACTGCGGTGGAGCTGTGGCCACGGGCTGCATGTGACTGCGGTGGAGCTGTGGCCACGGGCTGCATGTGACTGCGGTGGAGCTGTGGCCACGGGCTGCATGTGACTGCGGTGGAGCTGTGGCCACGGGCTGCATGTGACTGCGGTGGAGCTGTGGCCACGGGCTGCATGTGACTGACTGCGGTGCATGTGACTGCGGTGGAGCTGTGGCCATGGGCTGCATGTGACTGCGGTGGAGCTGTGGCCATGGGCTGCATGTGACTGCGGTGGAGCTGTGGCCACGGGCTGCATGTGACTGCGGTGGAGCTGTGGCCACGGGCTGCATGTGACTGCGGTGGAGCTGTGGCCATGGGCTGCATGTGACTGCGGCTCTGGTGGCTGGGTTTTGGCTGCTTCTTGTGGTTGATCCTGTCTGATCCCGCCTGTCCTCCTCCCCCCCCCCCCCCCCCCCCCCCCCCCCCCCCAGGCAAGCATGGAATGTCAGCGGCGGACACCCTGGGCACGGTCAGCCACATCTTTGACCACTGCCCCGGCCTGGAGTTTGTCGGCCTGATGACCATCGGCAGATATGGCTACGATTTGAAAGAGGGTCCCAATCCAGACTTCCAGGTAAAGTAACAGCTGCTGATCCCGTATCTAATGGAGCCTCAGTTGTTTCCCCCTCCGTGGACGATTCCACCCCCAGTAATTGTGGGTGTGGTGCCCAGCCGGTCATTTTGCCTGGGTTTCAACAACTAAGTTACAGAGAAAGGTTGAATAAGTTAGATCTTTATTCTCTGGAGCGCAGAAGGTTAAGGGGGGGACTTGATAGAGGTCTTTAAAATGATGAGAGGGATAGACAGAGTTGATGTGGACAAGCTTTTCCCTTTGAGAATAGGGAAGATTCAAACAAGAAGACATGACTTCAGAATTAAGGGACAGAAGTTTAGGGGTAATATGAGGGGGAACTTCTTTACGCAGAGAGTGGTAGTGGTGTGGAATGAGCTTCCAGTGGAAGTGGTGGAGGCAGGTTCGTTGGTATCATTTAAAAATAAATTGGATAGGCATATGGATGAGAAGGGAATGGAGGGTTATGGTATGAGTGCAGGCAGGTGGGACTAAGGGAAAAAAGTTGTTAGGCATGGACTTGTAGGGCCGAGATGGCCTGTTTCCGTGCTGTAATTGTTATATGGGTAGGGGACGTGGGCACCCCCAGTACTTCTTACCTCTTGTTCATGTCCACTTCCCCTCCCATGCAGGTTCTTGCAGCTCGCCGGCAGGAGCTGTGCAGCAAACTGAGTCTGCCTCTTGAAGCAGTGGAGCTTAGCATGGGGATGTCCACAGACTACGAGCATGCGGTAAGTCTCTCATTGTTTTGTTTAGTGAGTGGTGAGTCGGTGGAATTCTCTGCCTCAGAGGGCGGTGGAGGCCGGTTCTTCGATGCTTTCAAGAGAGAGTTAGATAGGGCTCTTAAAAATAGCGGAGTCAGGGATATGGGGAGAAGGCAGGAACGGGGTACTGATTGGGGATGATCAGCCATGATCACATTGAATGGTGGTGCTGGCTCGAAGGGCCGAATGGCCTCTACTCCTGCACCTATTGTCTATTGTCTAATAATCATAATTATTTATTAGCCTAATGCAGGGGGTCAGGCAGCATCTCTGGAGGTCGTGGACAGGTGACGTTTCGGGTCAGGACCCCAGACGGGGTGGAGACTGAGGCAGGACCTGTTATCATAGGACATATAAAATTCATAAGGGATTGGACAGCCTAGATGCAGGAAAAATGTTCCCCATGTTGGGGGAGTCCAGAACCAGGGGTCACACAGTTTAAGAATAAGGGGCAGGCCATTTAGGACTGAGATGAGGAAAAGCCTTTTTCACCCAGAGAGTTGTGGATCTGTGGAACTCTCTGCCACAGAGGGCAGTGGAGGCCAATTCACTGGATGTGTTTCAAGAGAGAGTTAGATTTAGCTGGGGCTAATCAAAGGTTATGGGGAGAAAGCAGGAACAGGAAACTGATTGTGGATGATCAGCCATGATCATATTGAATGGCAGTGCTGGCTGGAAGGGCTAAATGGGCAACTCCTGCACCTATTGTCTATGTTGCTGTGACACTCTCCCCGTTCTCCCGCAGATTGAAGTGGGGGCGACCAGCGTGCGAGTCGGCTGCGTGATATTCGGTGAGCGGACGTACCCCAACAAGCCGAACCCCGACAAGGCGCCGGAGGCAGAGGGAGTGGGGGAGCGGGTGGCTGCCTGACCGGCCAGACTGGAGGGCATTGGAGGAGGGGAGGGGAGGGGAGAGAGCGGATTGTGGAGGGCGGGCTTCAATTCAACCTTTCACATCAACCCTGTTGAGTGTTTGAGTCATTTGTCCCATTGGTCTGAGAGTGGATGTGAAGGTCATCGAGGTTGTGATGCCCTCTTCTAGATGCCCCCCCCCCTCCCTGATTTCACACCCCCCCCCCCCCCCCCCTCACTCTGGTCCTCCCCACCCCCCACTCTAATCCCCCCCCACCAATCGCCACCCCAGTTTGATCCGTGCCCCCCCCCCACTCTGAACCCCACCCCATCCATTTCCCACCCCATGTCCCCCCCCCCCCACTCTGAACTCCACCCCCCTCACTCTAATCCCCGCCCCACCAATCGCCACCCCAGTTTGATCCCCCCCCCCCACTCTGTACCCCACCCCATCCATTTCCCACCACATCGCGCCCCCCCCCCCACTCAGCCCCGACGAGGGGGGTCGCTGGTCGGCGCGGTGTGAAGTGATTGTCTTCACGCTGGGCCTGTAAACTAATGTACACTGTTTAACTGTTGCCCCAGCACCTGATTCAGAGTCCACGTTCCCCTGCACCCCTGCTGTTTCCTCAGTAATTAACACAAACTGATTAACGTTGCATGATCCAGACAGGTTGATGTCGAGTTGCTGGTTCACTCCAGTCTCTGGAATTAGAGAAATCTCCTGTCAGTGAAGTTTTTCGCCTCCCCTTCTAAGCTAAGCCTTCGTGGGAGACGCAAAAAAAGAGACTTCAAAAGCAGATATTCTTTAATTCAGTTCAATTACGTGAAGAAGATTGAGGGGTGGTGGAATATTATGATTTGATGGGCAGGAAGACTCAGCAGGTCGGGCAACATCTGGGGAGCAAGAGAGCAGATGGTCAAGGCTCCTTCAGATCCATTAGTCTCTCCGCTGATGCCGGGCCAGCTGGGTCTCCCCACGTTTGTCTTTATTCCAATGTTTGCGACAGATGCCTGCTCCTTGGTCCTTGATACCGAGCCTTGGCCCCTCTCTCCACCTCTGCCCCCCCCCCGTTGGTGCCAGGGTATCTGGGGAGCTCCTGGCTATTAGCAACAGCAGCCGAGGGGAATGGATCTGTACTCGAGTCATGTCCGCTGGTTGGACAAGATTACACTAGAAAATGCTGGTTCGCTGGATGCTTTCAAGAGAGAGCTAGATAGGGCTCTTAAAGATAGCGGTGTCAGGGGATATGGGGAGAGGGCAGGAGAATGAGGTTGGGAGGGAGAGATAGATCAGCCATGATCGAATGGCGGAGTGGACTTGATGGGCCGAATGGCCTAATTCTGCTCCTATCACCAGAGGACCTCCTGCCGTGTCCATGGCCCACATGAAACCCACTCCCTTTCATCCAGGACCCATGTCCCAAACCATCTGTCCTCAAGGACCAGAGGACACGGGTTTAAGGTGAAGGGGAAACGATTTAATAGGAATCCGAGGGGTAACTTTTTAACGCAGAGGGTGGGTGAATGGATCGAGCTGCCAGAGGAGGTAGTTGAGGCAGGGACTAACGCAACGTTTAAGAAACAGACCGGTACATTGATCGGACTAGGTTTAGAGGGATATGGGCTTAACGCAGGTAGGTGGGACTAATGTAGCTGGGACATGTTGGCCGGTGTGGGCAAGCTGGGCACAAGTGCCTGTTTCCACACTGTATCACTCTATGTATAAGGTGTACCCTAACCAGCACCCTCCCACCCTGGCCCCACTTCCTGAACAGCCTGGACTTGAATTCAACATTCTGTTTGGGAAGGAAATTTACAAACTAAGGACCTTGTTCATTTTGAAATTCTCACTAAGATTAACTGTGTGGACTAATTTTTGTTCCATTCCCCTGAAATCCCCAGCAACGCTCCTAATGACTTCTGTGTGACTGTATTCTTGTGAAACGTTGTGGGCACTTAATCAGATTAAAGCTGCTATGTAAATTCAGCTGCTTGGATGTTTGGTGTTGGTGTCTGTGGGCCTGTCTCTCGCACCTCGACCAGGGAGAGTTGAGCAGTCGTGTTTAAGAAGGAACTGCAGATGCTGGAAAATCAAAGGTAGACAGAAATGCTGGAGGAACTCAGCGGGTGCAGCAGCATCTATGGAGCGAAGGAAATGGGCAACGTTTCGGGCCGAAACCCTCTGTGTGCATTGTCCATTGCTCTAGTGCTGGACCAGTCAGACAGCAGTGGTTAAACACAGAATAAGGTTCCCTGTACACCTGGAGCAAGGACAGTATGGGTTAGATGCAGAATAAACCTCCCTACTCATGCTGAGGGCAAGGACAGTATTAGTTCGACACAATAAACCTCCCCCTTCATGGAGAATAAATGTGGAAGTAAGTGCAAAGAAGATGTGTGGACCAGGTTTTACATAGGCTGGGTGCCTGGAACATGCTGCATGGGGTGGTGGTAGAGGCCGATACAATAGGGGTGTAGGAAAGAACTGCAGATGCTGGTTTAAATCGAATGAAGACACAACATGCTGGAGTAACTCCAGTATATTGTACTGATACCATTGTGGTGTTGAAGAGATTTTTAGACAGTCACACGCATGTGGAGGTGAATGGTGCATGTACAGGCAGAGGGGCATTATGCTCGGCACGGACATTGTGGGCCGAAGGGCCTGTTTCTGTGCTGTACGCTCTACACTCTATGCTCCATTCTCCAGTTTGCAACTGAATGTGGGACCTGGGTGAATCTGAGCAGCTGCTCCCGCGACCAACACCAGGTGGCAGCAGTGGTTCACATTGTGAATGGGAGATGAGGTTACATGATCAGTGTATCTCTTCACAAGATGGACATGTCCCTGTTGCAGCTGTGGCCGGACCAGGAGCAGAGGAATCATGTATGTGGGCAATAGGTCACTTCTACCCACATGGAAATTCGTTTTCCCCAGTGCCAGGTTATTGAGTATTGGTCTGCATTGTAAATTCGACCCAAAAGTTCACCCAGTTTTGGGGTCCTCTAGAAGTCTAGATCGACACAACATGCTGGGACTCAGCGGGGACAGGCAGCATCTCTGGAGATGATGATTAGGTAACGTTTGGGAAATCCTTTAAAACCGAGATGAGAAGAACTTTTTTCACGCAGAGAGTGGTGAATCTCTGGAACTCTCTGCCACAGAGGGTAGTTGAGGCCAGTTCATTGGCTATATTTAAGAGGGAGTTAGATGTGGCCCTTGTGGCTAAGGGGATCACGGGGTATGGAGATAAGGCAGGTACGGGATACTGAGTTGGATGATCAGCCATGATCATATTGAATGGCGGTGCAGGCTCGAAGGGCCGAATGGCCTACTCCACCTAATTTCTATGTTTCTATGTTTCTATGAGACCCTTCTTCAGACTGAGTGTCAGGGGAAAGGGAAACAGGTGATGTAGAGAGATATGGAACAAATGAATGTAAGATATGCAAAAAAAGTAATAAAAACATTGAAAATAGGTGCAGGAGTAGAGGCCATTCGGCCCTTCGAGCCTGCACCGCCATTCAATATGATCATGGCTGATCATCCAACTCAGTATCCTGTACCTGCCTTCTCTCCATACCCTCTGATCCCCTTTAGCCACAAGGGCCACATCTAACTCCCTCTTAAATATAGTCAATGAACTGTGTGGCCTCAACTGATGATAAATCAAGTAATCATTGTAATGGTGATAAAGGAGAAGGGCCAATGTTAGCTGTGGTCTAGGTGAGAACTTTGCCCACACCGGCCAACATGCCCCAGCTACCCTAGTCCCACCTGCCTGTACTTGGTCCATATCCCTCCAAACCTGTCCTATCCATGTACCAGCCGAACTGTTTCTTAAACGATGGGATAGTCCCAGCCTCAACTACCTCCTCTGGCAGCTTGTTCCATACACCCACCATTCTTTATGTGAAAAAGTTACCCCTCTGATTCCTATTAAGTCTTTTTCCCCTTCACCTTGAACCTGTCCTCTGGTCCTCGATTCCCCTACTCTGGGCAAGAGACTCAGCCCGATCTATTCCTCTCATGATTTTATACACCTCTGTAAGATCACCCCTCATCCTCTTGCGCTCCAAGGAATAGAGACCCAGCCTACTCAACCTCTCCCTGTAGCTCACTCCCTCTAGTCCTGGCAACATCCTCATAAATCTTCTCTAAACCCTTTCAAGTTTGACAACATATTTCCTATAACATGGTGCCCAGAGCTGAACACAATACTCTAAATGCGGTCTCACCAACGTCTTATACAACTGCAACATGACCTCCCAACTTCTATACTCAATACTCTGACTGATGAAGGCCAAAGTGCCAAAAGCCTTGTTGACCACCTTATCTACCTGCGACTCGACCTTCAAGGAACCATGCACCTGTACTCCTAGATCCCTCTGCTCTACAACGCTCCCCAGAGGCCAACCATTCACTGTGTAGATCCCGCCCTTGTTCGACGTCCCAAAACACACCACCTCACACTTCTCTGTATTAAATTCCATCAACCATTCCTCCGCCCACCTGGCCAATCGATCCAGATCCTGCTGCGATATTTTACAACCATCTTCACTGCCTGCAAAACCACTCACTTTTGTATCATCAGCAAACTTGCTAATCTTGCCCTGTATGTTCTCATCCAAATCATTGATGTAGATGACAAACAGTAACGGGCCCAGCATCGAACCCTGAGGCCCACCACTAGTCACAGTGCAGTGAGTTCTCCAATACTCGTATGTTAAAACAAAGATAGGTCTAGCCTATCCAACCCCTGGTTATAATTCGAGCCCAGAGAACATCTGATGAATCTTCTGTACCATTTGCAAGGAGTCCAGATAAGTTGATTAAAAAGATAATTCTAAATAATCTTTATTCAGTGTAAAAAAAAACAATGCTGAAACTGCAAAAATTCTTCCGACATTGTCGGAGGCTGGACATGCATGCGATGTGTGGTAAAGTAGTGTTTGCAGATGTGACCCAACACCCTTGCCGTGTGTGTGTGTTCACACATATGCACAAACACATCAAAAACATATGTGAAGGAAGGAACTGCAGGTGCTGGTTTAAACCGAAGATAGACACAAAACTCAGCGAGACAGGCAGCACCTCTGGAGAGAAGGAATGGGTGACGTTTCGGGTCGAGACCCTTCTCCAGACCACGTTTCGGGTCGAGGCGTTTCTTCACACCATAAAAACATATGTTCTTTAATATGTGAGTTTGCCGACACTCACATTTTTGCACAGTCATGTGCACACACACACACGCATGTACAAATACACATGTGCACGCACACTCTCATGCAACAGAAACACGCATGCACGTTGCTCCAGGCTACAGGTGGATGTAGAGAGCTCGCCTGACCATGGCATCATGAACCCAGGGTCAGGGTCCAGCCTGGAGTCTGTGGGATCAGTCACCAGGTTCACTCTGAAGGGGGAGGTGGTTACAGTAATCAGGGTGTGTATTGTGGGCCGATGGTGCATGAGGCTGAATGCTAGTCGTGGTGTCTGATGAATAGACCAGGACTGGTAATAGACACAAAAGGCTGGCATCACTCAGCAGGACAGGCAGCATCTCTGGAGAAAAGGAATGTCAGGGGAGTGGGAGATACATAGATAAGGAAGTGTAAGGTGTGAAAAGGGGACATGGGACGGTGAACAAGGAAAATGCAGAATAGATGGGGGGTGGAAGATTTGCAACATTCACGTGGTCCACCCTGTTTCGACTAATGCAATCAACTCGACGTGAAGATCAAATAGAACAAGTTGTCCTACAACTTTAGGCCATGCAATCCACACGAATAGAAGTGGAATAGATCTTAGTTAGCAGGGAGAAGGTGACATCAAAGAATACAGAGATAAAATGTTGTTTGTAATGTATGGCTGCAGAAACGGCATTTCGTTTGGACCTCAAGGGGTCCAAATGACAATTAAATTGACTCTCTCTCTTGACTCTTGGAGACCGTCAGACTGGTTGGAGAACTGGGAACGGAGAGGGATGGAGAGAGGGAGAGGGAGAGCAAGGGTTACTTGAAGTTGGAGAAGTCAATGTTCATACTGTTGGGGTGTAAGTGAAATATGCCCAAGTGAAATAGGTGTATTTCCTCCAATTTGCACGGGGACTGAAAGGCCTCTTAATCCTCCACTTCTTTTTGCACTCTTGTGTACAATGGCGCACACACACATTTTGGTCGTTTGCTCCCAGATGCATGTAGTTTGTGGGTGTACCAGAGGCATGTAACCGAGTGGCCAGCAATTGTCACGTCCCTTGCCAGTGAAAGAACATTTTTGTGACGAGCGCGGGGGGGGGGGGGGGGGGGGGGGGGGGGAGGGGGGGGGGAGGGGAGCTCGCTGCTCTGATTTATTGAAGTTAACACCACAGTCGGGCAGAGAGATTGAAGGAAATGTTTTACAGATGTGCCTTACATTGCATAAAACTCTTATAATTTATGACTCGTGCCTCAA